>NW_019272018.1:641446-751367 GCF_002738345.1 Cucurbita maxima
TTTTTTTTTTTTTTTTTTTTTTTTTTGAGTTCTTGAAATTTGTGTTCGCTTTTTTTTATGTGTATTTTAACTTTCTTTCAAAACGTTGAACTTTTTAACTAAATTTTATAAACAAAAAATAACTTCACTTAAAATTTATCCAAGTTTTGTAAAACATGGGTAAAAAGTAGCCTAACGAGTCTTAGCTAAGGGAGGAGCTTCTGCTTCTCGTAATAATTGCACTCGCTGATCTCGAATCGTCTCATCTTTCTTTTCTCTTTTTCTTCCTCATTCTTCTTTTTGTTTTCGTAGGACATGAAGAGCTTTCCATGGGGATTAAGAATCAATTGGAATTAATCTCAAGCTTTTTTCTTTGTTTATCGATTTTGTGCGGATCCTCCTTTTCGGATACCAAATAAAAAAAATAAAAAAAAAATTTGAAAATCATATGTTTTTAAAAACATAGGTAAAAAGAAATAGATATTACGCTTCATTTAAAATAAAAAATGAAATGGTTAGGAAAAGGGATCCCAGCTTATTTATAAGCTCGCCCTATTGCTCTGTTACAATTTCATGTCAAAATATATCATTAAAATTAACTACAAAATCAATTTTTACACATTAGTTGCTACATTAATTTACATAAATAGTTTTATAAATGAGGTAAAAACTTTTCAAAGTTCATGATTGAAATATATCCCACAGTTGAAAGATTGCATAAATTTTGCCTCCTAACGTAATAATTTATCGTATTCTAATCTCAATTTAGTTTGAATTATTATTCTATATATCATCTTTGGTTTGGTTTGTAATTCGTAGAAATATTGTAATTTTTAGATTTCTGAGTGTCACACTCCATAGTTTAGTTTGTTAATAGATTATCCAGCACTGTCAATATTGAACATAATTTAGTATATAAAATATTAGAAGGTTTGATGAAACTTTTAACTATGAAACTTAAAGTGTCCAGCATTTTCATAAAATGGATTTTGAATCCAACAGAATTAATGACATGTTTGAGATATTCTTTCAATTTCATACCAGCGTTTTTAATTAATTGAAAAAAAAAAACAAATTTTGTAATGAAATCTTGCTGCATATGAATATGTTAACTTGAACATTTAAAACACTTGGAATAGGCACAAGAGATAGGTTCATAAAAGTTGAATCATGGTCACCTTGAAGTATATACAAAACTGATTTTTTTCATTGAACTTTTCCTTTCCTGCAAAATTTCATAGTCTAAGCATACAAAATTTCGTGCTCATTCCTCCTAATGCCTTCCACCAATAGAAAAGTCCAATGGATACAGAGATGATTTTAAGAGAATTGTTCGCTCATTGAGAAGATCATTGTTCGATCACTGAGAAGATCATTGTTAGCAAACTGAGAAAATCATTGGTAGCTCATTGAGATGATTGATTACCAGAGATAATGTGATTTCAAAATGTTCGCTTCCGATCTGTCTGACGAAGAACATTGAGATTTTAAAACATCATCACTAGCATTTTCGTCATCTGAGGAAGTAAAAAATGAGTGTTTTGCATTCGCAGGACCAAATACCAACTCCAAGCAGAAGGAAGGACCACAAATTGACCTTCCCTTTTTCCCAACTTTGTCCAAATCCGGCAACCTCAGCTGTTATATGCATCAATCAAAGGGTGAATCAGAAGAGTCTCACTTTGCCTAATCCTATAATTTGTGTTTGGTTTCAGTTTGGTTCTTATAGTTTTATGAGTTGTTTAGTTATATCTATCAAACTTCCATAATTGACTAAATGTTGATGGTTCTCTTACCCAACCCCATTTTCTTTGGATGTTAGCTTATTGTCTCTCTTCACCTTATAAATATATTTCTTTCTTTGTCACATGAGAAAACTACATATATTTGGTCACTTTAGGTACATTTTAAGAGATTTGACAAAATCATCTCAACCATAGGGATAATTGAAGCCAACACAAACCATAAGAACTAAATGTGAGCCTTAAATGTGAGAATTCTATCGCACTATTTAGTGCAAGTTCAAGCCTTCAAGACAAAGAGTTGCTCCCATGTTGTATGACATCATAATTTTCAAGAGCAGAGCAAGGATTTAGAAGCAGTCGAAAATCAGAGTCAAAGAAGTACCTGTAGCAAGCTGTTTTTAATGAAAGCTGTGTTGAAGCAAGCATAGAAGAGACGCCCTCCGAACATCTTTGCGTAGAATATGATGCGCACATCTCCAGTTAGCTGTTACAGTCAAATTACATAACTTAACAAAAGAAAGGACAGACAAACGTACTTTGAAGCGCATTTTAAGTGAACAAAATAAAACACTGTAGAATTTAATGTTAGCTAGCTAAGAGCACTTTTGAATCTTCTATGAGTCTTGTAGAACTCAATCAACGTGTTCCCAAAGCAAGGCCTACTGAATTGTTGCCAAAAGAAATGTAGCAAATTTGATGTAAAAAATTAGTTTTTTCCAAGTAATTTGTACATTGTGTGCATCAAATAAAGGATGTTCAAATGATATGTTAAAAGTAATGGTAGAAAGAGCAGCCTTCTTGTGACTTACTGGTAGAGGCTTCTCAAAATTGTAGTCAAGGCAGGTTTTGTGGTACAGTGCAGAACACTCGGTGTCCATTTGAACAACAAGATGGGGTTCGAGTTCTGGTTCATTCCCTTCGTTTTCGCCTTCAACAAAAGATAAAAAGTAACGAGGACTGTCATTTCTCTCATAACCTTTCTTGAATTGTCTGCAACGATTCCTGGTAAGTTCCATAGATGGACGGTACAGCTGAGAAGGAATCTACAAACATTAACGCATGAAGTCTTGATGTAAGCAAAAAGAAGATGATATAGTGTTTTGTTCCTTTCATTAGTTAGTAAATTAAGGTTCGCAATGAAAGCAATGAAAGAAATGAGATTATCAACATATGAAGGATAGTGTGAGAAGTAATTGAAATAGAAATTACCTCCTGCAATTCTGAGACAACAAAGAAAATTGATTCACTGTTAACTGTGTCATAAAGACGAATTCTCTGCAACTCTCTCCTACACGGTTTGGGCAACTTCACCTCGGGTGGTCCATTATAAACTCCCTTGGGAAAGGAAAGACACTTTGCCCAGTATCCCACATACCGTCGTTGGCTTGGAATTGATACCTGTTAACATTAGAAGAAAATATCAATGTGAATAACCAAGCACCACACTTTAAGATTTTTACATTAAACTTACAAATAAATACATTAGAAAAGATATGGTGACAAAATAGAAAACAAACTGTTTCATTGAGCTCGGCTGTTTTATCTCCCTTAACCAAACTTTTAATCTTCACAGTATACCTTGAACTACTTGCCTCGTCTTTTCTTCATTTCATATAATAGGTTATTGTCTTTATCCCTCTTCATTAGATTTAAGACATGGCAACTCCGTCTTCCTATTCTTGTTAAGATCATAATAAATGATGAGATTTATTCTAGTTCTAGTTCATATCAAGAATCCATGTGTTAACATCGTTAAAATAGCTGCAATTAAGCTCACAACTGAGAAAATAGTAAGAATGTAATAAAATCAAATTTATGGGAAAAATACTTTATTATTCGAGTTAAATAGTAATTTAGCACATGGAAAGGTCAATGTCCTACCCCTTTCTCAGTCTATGATTGCTAAATTTAATAGTCCATTATTAATAACAAAAGAGAACTGAATTTTCAAATCAAAGTTTTATGATACTAAATCTAACCATCTTACGATGCCACACTACCATAAAATTCTAGTACCTAACATGACTTACTCCTTCATTATTGGTAGTCCGCCTCTGAGCATACAGCTGAAGTGCATCCTCTGGTGACATGCCACAGTAAACCAAGTAGGCACATACCATCAATCCAGTTCGACCTTTTCCAGCCTGAAACGTAGTTACAAGTAGTTTGAAACTAAAAATGAAGTGAGCAAAAAAATAAGTAAGATAAAGACATGAAAATGTTTTTCTTATATTTCTTGTTCCAGAGTTTTTCTTTCTAACAACAGTCATGCTCTTCCCCTGGCTTTAAATCAATAGTTCGGTAGCTGTGTGATGGCTTTCAATGATACCCCAAGTACTAAAGAAATTATATCTGATGACTCTTCCTAAAACTAGGAACCAACGTAAATCTATTTAGATGCAAAATAAATTAACCCTGTAAACAGTAACCATTTTTGATCTGTGGAAAAAATCAAAACAAAAATAGCAGCAATAAAACAACCATTCAACCAGAAACTGGGAGGGTAGGCTTGTCTCATGATAATAGCTCAATTTGTTTGGATTGAGCAAAGCTATCAGATACATTATCTTGTATGCATAAAAGCAAAATCTTCCTTGAAACTATTTCAACTGACAAAATATTATAATCATACTAGATCTACTAAATTACCATGCAATTTATAGCATCGAACAGGTAGGAGGAAATGAAGAAACTGAAAGGGTTGGGGAAAATCTACTAGAACAACCATTTTAGACTTGTCTAGGAGGTCACAATTACCATGCAATGTATAACTGCAATATTCTTTGGGTGGGATGATAGCCATGAAGAGACATTTTCACAGAAAAGTTTGATCATCTGTAGAGGTGGAACATGATTATCATCGAAAGGAAATGACTCCACACGCCCATGAAAATGTGATGGATCATATGATTCTTCAATGCAAAGATTATAGATCTGCATTGTCCCAAAAGAAATATCAAGATGCATCTGAGTCATGGAGGTTTTCCATGGCATATAACAGGAAGGGATAAGCTCTTAGAAGTATAAAGACCGCTATAACAAAAAAATATTATCATGAATCGTTTATAAATTCATGCTATCTCAAAATTCCATTACTATTAGGACATGTTTACATTACATACTGCAATTTTAACATAAAATTTCTGGTTATAATCAGTTTCCAAGAAAAAGAGTTTTGTATACAAGTTTAGTAAAAGATATGATAGATTGAATGATTTATAATTAAGCAGTCAGAATGATACCTTGTAGTGTCCTTGATGCCTCATGTCCAATACGGACTTTACCTGCCATAGGGGGTTACGATACATTGCACGCATACGTTCGGCAGGGAATGACATTGCCAGAACATGATCTGTGATGTATGACATGTCAAGATCATAGCCGGCAACAAGCATGCGCCTCCTTTGCTTGGATACCAAGTTACGGATGTAAAAGCTTTTTGATAGATAATTGATGAGATGGTGTTGCAGACTAAGGTTTTCCACCTTCGCCTGACTCGGCTTTGAAAATTTAGCCCCCATTTGATCACTGTGACAGGTTCCTCCTCATATATGGTAGAGCTACCTATGGAGAAAGCAATTAGTCCAAGATAGCATACATGCACCAATTGCTACTTTCCGATCCCCTTTCGGATAAATGACACGTGTTAGTTTCAGTCTTTTCACTCTAATGAATGATTCATGACGTGACAATTTACACGTTCTACGTTTGAATGACGAATTGAATGGCTGCAAGTTAGCTTCTGGAGGATGAGGTGCTTAGGAAATTAAATCGAGATCTCGAAAAAGGAAACAAAACTTGTCTACTTGAGAAAAATGGATTTACCTTCCTTGATCCATTATGCAAAGTTAACAATCGCAAATTTCTTTTTTCCGTTAACATTAACAAACCATTTGCTTGATTTCCACAATTTTCAGTGAGGCGTTCGACTACATTACAAAACAGAGGCACAAAGAAACCAGAAAGCACCAAAAAAAAAAAAAAGAAAAAGGGATAAAAACCAAGACATTACCAGGATTAGATGATGATCATAAGCTCCCTAGACGACAACGAAGAGCAGACAGTTCTAGGGCACCCAATCCCGAGCCGTTAAAGAGTTGGAAAAATCAGAGATATGGAATGCCCTAGAAAAGCCTTTGAGAACAAAAAAGAGGTGGAATTCAAGGTGGACGGGAGGTGAAGATGGCGTCCATTAGGGCAAGTCAGAGCGGAAGGTAGAATTAAGAAGGGGAAGATAGGGAGGAGGAGGAAGAAGAGAGAGATTTGGAGGGAGGTTGTGAGCCCCAAATTTGGAGGAAAGATGGCCGCCATTGTAGGGCAAAACAAAGAAACATCGATGCTTTTGGGGTCAATAGTTAGTTATGGACGTGAAGTGAATTTCAGGGAAATTTCTATGACCGTTGCTATTGGCGGCACAATAACAACTCTCTCTCTCTCTCTCTCTCTACCTCTTAAAATAACGGAAATTTATTTATTTATTTTTTTTTTAAATGGTTCGAATTCCTTAAATTTTTAATGATCTTGACACCTCGTAACAAGTTTTTAGGTGAAACTCAAGCCACATCGCCCGACCTCATGCAAGATTCTTTATCGCAGACCGAACACAACTTATGTGGAAACTAAGTTTGTTTGATCATATACGACGCTTGTGCGTACATGTTCACTTGGTGCAATGCTAGCTGACTTGCCTCTACTCTAGACCAAGTTATCCTTGCCTTTATTATACACACACATACATACGTACATACATGACAAGTTTTAAGAGAACTTAAGTCTCGTTATAATTTTTCGAGCAACATTGCGCTTTCATTGAATTTTAGGCGAGGTTCTTCTTGGCCGACCGAACATGCAGAAACTATGCTTGTTTGACCATACACCACTTGTGTGCATATGTTCACTTGTTGTAATGCTAGCTGACTTATCTCTACTCTATACCAAGTCATATGGCTTGACCTTATCTTTTATTTATTTTATATATATATCATAAAAACATATTAACAACTTCCGAACATGAATATTTAGGTTATTGCCAAGGTGTAAGTGTGTGGTTGCCCATGTAGGATCCCGATGGCTTGCATAAAAGTGCGTGATGGGTGTCATAACTATATTAAGAAGAGAGTAGATTGTGACATTCACATATAAACAAATAAGGTGACGACCCTCAAGTGGCACCACCACATGAGGGTCAAGATAGACAGGTGCTATGATGCAACCAAGGAGGACAGTGCATTATCCAACACACCAAGAGAAGTGTGCAATGAAGCCAAGTTGAGGCTTAAACAAGACAAAAACAAAAGATAGACAAGAGTGTCAAAGATAGGCTTGAAGAAGGATCAATTAGGGATTGGGCCTTCAACTCAAAAGTCGAGGTTCTAGTATGAATTTCGACATGCGACTCTAGAGTTAAGTCTATCTACATGAAAGATGAAAGCTCACCGAATTTGGTGTTAATAGGGTCACTCGATAAACATTCCACGAGGCTGTAAGATCGCTATGAAATCACATCTACTTTTGCCCGATCAAAAAATGCTTCAAAATTGTAATAGCCCAAAAAATAATAATAACAATAAAAATAAATAAATAAATAAAATAAAAATAATTATAAAAATATATATACGTCAAAATAATAATAATAATAATTCATAAATAAATAACTAAAAAAGATTACTTCAAATAAAAATATAAAAATAAAATAAAATTTACCCCCTCTTTCCACTAACCTTTCATCCAGCAGCTTCCTTCCTTACCACTCACAATATCACAGTTGACCTAAAAATAAATAAAAATGTCAGATGTTTGAGAAAAAATAAAATGGCTTTTCCAAGCAGATATGATGCAGATTTACTTGGAGAGATTTTGGTCGGATTTTTTTTTTTAGAATAGGAAATAAGGTTAGAATAAATAAAATTTTAGTTGTCAAATCTATAAATCTGTAATATCCTATCAACCAATATGAATTGAAAATCTATTTATGAAAATAATTATAGGGAGGGAGGAAGGGAGATTGAGGAAAGATTTGTTGAACATCATTTAAAAATAAAACAAGAAATATGTGAAGGTAAGTAACTCCATTAAATTTTGTCGAAGTTGACCAATATAAATTAGAGAAATAATTGTATAGAGTTCAAACTTGAAACTGATGTTATGGGCTCACATAGGTTGGTTTGGATTTCAAAGGACGGAATCGAACTTTCATTAAGGATATATTCGTGACAACGACTTAAGCTAACCAGGTAAATGGCATTACTATCGACATGTTTATATTTGATGTTGACACGTGCCTGTGATTCTGCATGTGTTATATATACTGATATGTGTGAATTATCTGTGAATCGGTATGCTTATATTATGTTTATGTTATGTTAAAATATGTGAATTGTATGATAATAATTATGGTACAATGTGTTCAAGGATATGTTTGAGATAGGATACGAGAAAGATGCACAAAACGAAATGTAACGATGAGAGTAATATACGTTCATGAAACGTTAAGGTTAGGTTACATACCAGAGTGTCATGGACAGGGGACATTAATGAAAGAATATGGTTAGGATATGGGTAGAAAGGGATAGGTTTGTGATAGATTGATAGAATGATAGCGTTAGGATACGTTCCTGTGATGATATGACTAATGTACGTTCACGTAACGATATGATTGTGATGGCTATGATAAGTCAGGGAACGATATGACCACGAAGTGTTTACGATATGACATGTTTATGATACGATATATTGTGATGTGATATGTTATTTTTAGATTGTTTTGTGTGATCATTGAGGTAATTGTTGTATGAATTACATGTTATGAAACGACATGTTAAAAACATAGAGCGTTTATGTTATGTTTTCTAAATTGTATGTATACAACATGTTATGAATGACATGATATCACCGTAAATGAAATGAAATGAAATGTAACCTCGTTAGGATTATGTATGATACATAGACTGAAAAATGAGAAATGACATGTTAAGCATGAAAGATGATAGCGGGGTTATATTCATTAATGATAAAAGTAGAAATGTTGGGACCTCATGCATTATGTGTGCTCATGCATTTAGAGGGATTCCCATATTCCATCATGAGGGTACCGACGCATATATCAAATGGTAGGACAACGATCGTTATGTTTTGCATAGCGCTGTCGTGACGATTACTAGTTCTAATGGGTGTCCATAGGGAACGTCCCAGTGTATGCTCGCCCGACAAGTAAGGTGGCTCAGCGGTGTGCGAACTGACTGGTGAGCCCATACCCGCATGTATGGGCTGTGTGTAGAGTATATGGTACACGTCCAAATTACCCGTTAGGACAGTACCATAGGAAAATAGATTGAAATGATAGGTCCCGTCATTGCATTCACATGTTCTAGCATTTAACCCCAATAGTGGGGTCATTACTCGGTATTTCTTTAAATACTCAAGTCATGTGCTACTACATTTTTCAAGTTAAGGCAAGTCATTCGTGTACGGCTGACGACAGCATTGCAACTCGAGACCCTGGCACATGCATAGTGTGAATGTTTGATTAATCCACCACACCTAAATAGTGTGAAAGTTATCTTATTTATAATCAAATGAATTATAAGGATATGGAAATAGTAATAAATGGAAATAACAATAAATAGAAAGATACCTATGATAATAAGACAAATATCTAATATTTGCCTTATAATAAAATATCAAATATAATATATATGGTAAACTATAATTTATTACTAAATATCCTTAACACATAGGATAGTGGTATTTATTTTCTTAGACTTACGTTATAATGAGATGTTTTAAACTTAAACGCTTATTTATTTTATTTAGTCTTTTGTTATGTCGTTTTAAAGATGTTTTCGAAACATGTAAGTTCATGGCTATGTTTTAAGATAAAGGTTATGCTTTATGGAATTTAAATGAAGTCTTCCGCATTCAAAATTTTGGGTCGTTACAAAAATGTACTATAGGGAGAGATATGTTGTTATCTCTATATCACCTATCGACCTTGTGGCCCAATTGAGCTACCTTGTGGGCGTCTTTCTTTGAAAATAAAATTTTCAAGGACAATATCAGGCAACATGAGCAATGCCTACATTACGCCCCAACCCATGTGTCGAGGTTAATATATGCACCCGCAATTCAATACGGTATCTATAAATGACTCAACATGGTCACAAGAGGATTCGTGCCTCGATAGAACTTGGACGAATGGATGTTTGAGATGTCCTGATGATATTGTTGACTTATGAGGTCGGTTCTTGATAATTGTGTTTGAACGAGCAATAAGGGTCAATAACATCTCGAGATTGTAATGTCATCACGATACGTGGGCCATGTTGTTGAAAACCTAGATGGCAAGATAATGACAGGACGAGATGCGACATTGCATATGAGAGACCCTGACCTAGAGTGGACTTGACCTTGAGATGAGGTAAGTGGGCTAAAGTAGCAGACAATTGAACATGCATGTACGAGTGACATGTGTTGCCAAATAAGCTTAGATTCTACTTGAGTTATGTTCGGTTGACAAAGAAAAACCTCGTCTAAGGTTCGATAAAGCTACAAAGCTGAACAAAAAAATAAAAACGGGACTTAAGTTCTCCTTAAGACTTATCATGAGCATGTCAATATCACGATACCACAAACGTTCAATATTTTTACTCTACCAACAAGACAAAAACTAAATATAGTAAATTAAGTAAAAGGTACAAAATTAACAAGTCGACAAATAGATACACAAATCTTCCATTAAATTACTTCTTTATGTATATGCAATATAAACCTAACCTAACAATAAGTCAAATATGAATTATAACTTAAGGGATAAGTAATAAAACGTACACGATTACATATGAAGGTACTATAATTGTATTCTATATCTCGTATATACACGTGAGATTTTACCGTCTTGTCAACGATCTATTATTGTTGTTAGAAAATGGTTCACTCATTAGTTGGATGTTCAAAATGTCTTTCTCCATGGTAATCTAAACAATGAAATATACATGTCTTTACCATCATGTCTTCGCCGACAAGGGGAGAATACAGTATGTCTGCTACATAAGTCTTTTAGGTTAAAACAGACTTCTCGTAATTGGTTCTCCATATTCTCTACCCCTGTACAAAATTCAGGCTACACTCAGTCAAAAGTTGATCAATCTTTATTTACTAAGAATAGAGGTACTTTTTTCCGTGACGTTCTTATCTATGTTGATGATGTTCTTTTGACAAACAATCATCTTAAAGAAATTCAACATCTCAAGACTTGTTTACTCGAGAAATTCTTTATCAAAGATTTAGAGAATTTGAAATATTTCCTAGGCATTGAATTTTCTCGATTTAAAAAAGAAATTTCGAGTTCTGAGATACATCAAAGTCTTGAGATTACAAGCATATGACAATTTCGACTGGGGTGGTTGTCAAACTACCAGACAATCTATTTCTGAGTTCTCCATTTTTTGGAAAATTCAATTATTTCTTGGAAATCTGAAAAGCAAACTAATGTGTCTATATCATCAACAAAAGTCTTTGTCATAGCTTGATATGACAAATACTTGTTTAGAGTTAACTTAGCTAAGATACATTCTTCAAGACTTGAAAGTTCCACTGTCTGAACCAGCATTGTTGTATAGTGATAATCAAGTAGCATTGAATATAGCAGTCAATCCAGTTTTTCACGAAGGTACGAAGCACATTGAAATAGATTGTCATATAGTTCGAGAAAACGTACAAGCTAGAATCATCAAACCATATTATGTTTCGACCAAAATATAATTGTCTAGAAGTCAATTAATATATATTTTTTTTCTCTTGTTTGTAGAGTTGGTTGGTACTTTGTTCATAGAGTTGGTTGGAAGTATATTTTCTCCGAACATTAATGAAGATCCTACTTTTAATCTCACTTCTATTTCTCGTTCTTAACATATCTTAATCAAGAACCAAGTTTCATTTATGTAATAAAGGCTTCAAGATACGGACTTAATTTATTTTTAAATGGTTACAAATTTATAATAGATAATAATTTAGAGTTACCTAGTTTCTTTAATATATTTAAGACTTATTTACATAGTAGCTAATTATGGTCATAAAGTATACATAAGGGTGAATTATTGTCATAATATAAAAGTTACTATTGTGCTAAATGGAAGGTTAAAAGACTTTAATTTTAACGCTATGTAAAGCCATATGCTATTAGAGACTTGAAAAATGTAGTAAAATGAGCATTTGTGATTTTCTTTAGCCAATTCTATATAGGCTAGATTGCATGTAGAATCATTCAATCTTTGACACAATCGATCTTGCTGGTAGAATGATTTGAATCTCAAACAAGGGTTCTTGTCTTCAGATATTTGATCAGCTAGCACTTGTAGTGATTCCTTATCATTTGATATCAGAGCTTTCCAATTGGGTTGATTTCTTGTCATTTGGTATCCAAGCTTTCCTTGAGTTGATTAGTTATTGAAGGTTAATTTTGTAAATTCATATTTTTGAATATTGAAAAGTTTTTAATAAATCTTCAAATTTTTAAGTTTGTCTAAATTTTCATTTTTTTATTTAATAATTTTGTAATTACCAAAATTAATTAAAAAAAAATAAATAAATCCAACTGTTCAAAAAATCGAAAAAAAAAAAAAAGAAAAAACATCTTCTTCTTTCTCCTTACATCTCTGTTCTTTCAGAAATTCTCTCTCGTCTGTTCGTTCACCCCTGTCTTTTGATTTAAGGAACACCTCTTCTTTTTCCCCTTTTCCACTTCGATTCTCTTACGAATTCCCCTCCTTCACTAGAATCTCGATTTGTATTTTTGTTCAACGATTTGTTTGGTTTCTTTTGTTGTTTTTTTTTTTCTTTTTGTTCTTCGATTGGTGGCTTAGGGGTTTTAGATTTTTGGTTCTTACATGGGGTTGGGTAACGATGACGAAGCGGTGGCGGAAGATGGCGATTATGGCGACGGAGGATGTGGTGCCGGTTGTGGAAAGTCCTTTGGTTCTGTCCCGTGTTCGATCTGTCTCGATGTTGTTGACGATTCTGGAGATAGATCTTGGGCTAAGCTTCAATGTGGCCATCAATTTCATCTTGGTGAGTTTTTTTACGAATTGCCCTCTTTTTTGTTCCCTCTTGTTGAAACTTGTGTATTTTGGGCGTAATAATGGATTTAGGGTCCTTGTGATTTTAGATCTGTTTCTTCTTTTCTTTTGCTGAAATTAAAACTCTTAAGTTTTTGCTTTTGTTGTTTCAATTGTTTTTGTCAGAAAAGGAAATGGTTTAGATTAGATACATATTTTCTTTTTTGGTTGATTTTTTTATTGTACTTCTTTTGTTTTCTTAGATTGCATTGGTTCGGCATTCAACATTAAAGGGGCAATGCAATGCCCCAATTGTCGGAAGATTGAAAAAGGTCAATGGCTTTATGCTAATGGCTGTAGGTCGTTTCCAGATTTTAGTATGGATGATTGGACCCACGAAGAGGATCTCTATGATCTAAGCTACTCAGAAATGGTAAGCGATTGTCTTTCATTGATTGACTCGTGTACGTTACATTGTGGGTATCCATGGAAATTTTCAATCATCAGGGCACCATGTGAACAAGAACAAGAAGTTAAATTAACCAGGAACTGATAATTGTGATGCAAACTTTTCCTTTCACTTTGGGGAATGTTCTTCAACTGTTCTAGATTTTAATCTGCATAGTCAAAAGCGGTGTCCCATGGGGAGATGGTTGATACTTGGAATCATTTGAAGTCCTCGCCGTTTAAAAGGAGAACGAACTAGTTCCCTCTCAATAATTATTACCAAAAATTATTGCTCCTTTTTTAATCACTGATTATTTTTCGTTTATTTTTAATTACTTCTGTTGTAATTTTTATCTTTTATAGTCTGACATGTGTTAGGTTGACCGATCTTTTTGTGGCCTTCTTAGGTAGTTCTATATCTTTGGTGACAGCAAGTTTTATCATTTAAAATAGTTCATTGTGTGAATTGATTTGAAATGTGCTCGTGGCTGATGCTCAGAAACGACATGCCTAAATTCCATGTGCATTCACGTTTAAATACTTGGGTGTTATAAATCGTGTTTATAGATTTATCTTGCATGAGTTCATATTTTAAATGGGTCAATGACCTGCTTGTTTACTCATTGTATTAAGTTCTTTCCACCAAATTTTAGCTGGAATTTGATTTGTTGCAGGCCTTTGGAGTTCAATGGTGTCCGTTTGGCAACTTAGCTCGACTTCCTCCTTCATTTGAGTAAGTTTTGATTTGTTCATTAATGATGTAAGGATAATTGACACTCTGGTTTTAATGTTGATGTCTTCTTTCTTGGTTCTGTTCCTGTTCTGTTCATGTTCCTGTAATGACCCAGATCTACCGCTAGTAGATATTGTCCTCTTTGGGCTTTTCCTTTCGGGCTTGCCCTCAAGGCTTTAAAACGCGTCTGCTAGGGGAAGGTTTCTACACCCTTATAAATGGTGATTTGTTCTCCTCCCCAACCAATGTGGGACATCACATATGATGCATTGATACTTATTAGTTGGTAACTGATTCCTAGTACAGGCATACCAATTGGAAGAAAAAATAGATGGAGAGTAACCACTAAATTCTCTAGTTGGAGGGCTCAATAAGGAAGTACCCCAAACAATAGCATCCCATGTTTCCATTCAATCTCAAAATCTCTTCATCAAAATGTTCCAAAATGTGGCTCTAATGGCATTTGATTATAAGACATTGGCTTACTTTTTTAACAAGGAGCAACGGAACCAAGAGTGATTTCTATGGTGCACTGAGTTGGGGAGAGAGATTCATATTGAAGGTTTGAAGCAGTTTCCATTGAACATGGAGCAAGGGAAACTCTAATAAAGCTGATCTCCTCTCTTACAAATTATAATCGAGTATGCTTCGGTTGGAGGGAAACGATTTGTACTTTGGACTTAATCATTAGTGTCAAGACCTCTGCCTTTAAGAATAATCCATTCAAATACCTTTCCTTCTTCATGACTTTCTTTCCAGTTGAAGCTTCGAAGATAGCTTTAGAGAGATCACCAGCACCACGTAAAGCCTACAAAGAGAGAGCTTTCCATAAAGGCCCTCAAACAAATGTGTTGATTTGGAAATTTTCATTTTGATTAATTGGGTAAAACTAACAAGGTTGCCTGATCTACCTTCGATTGAAGAAAGGAAGGGTTTTCTTTTTTATGTTTTTTGAGTTTCCTTTCTTTTATTTGTTCAATCTCTCTTTGTTTATCCATATTTGATATTGGGGATCTTCATTGTGGCTGGGGTGCCATAGATGTTCTTATAGAAATACAAAAGGTATTACCCATCTCATACAATATGGTAGGAACCTATGAATAGGCTTTGCAAGAACAATAAAAGTTGCACAATGTATGGTAGAGTTTCTTGGTCTAATCATTTGAGGATGACTCCCCCAGAATTCTTGCAAGTGACATGTGTTCGGGTAAAAAGTACTGTAACCATGTAATAGTAGCATGTTATGCTCGGTTGACTGTCCAAATTTTAGCCTCCTTGCACTCTTTAGATTTCAGAAGTTCCGTGGCTGATCAAGATGACAATGAATTCAGGAGTCTAGGACGGACATTCTGGAGCTTCTGCTCTTCTTCAGCCATTCTTATAAAGAGGGGCCTAGAAAGGGTGGCCTTTGCAATACCAACCAAGAAGGGAGAATGAATGCCTCAAAAATCAACTGTTTCCCTGAGTCATAAAGCTGCTTCTTGGATTGTTGTAGAATAAGTAGGAAAAATGACTTTACTTGAAAGAACGTTACTGGAACGAGAGGGAATCACTTGCCGGTCTTCCTCCTTTAGTAGCTCTTTATTGGTAGGTGCACTTATGCCATTTCTAATGGCCTATTTGGTTGTCTTGCTATGCACCACTTGAAAATTTTCATTGAATAATGAAATTTTCTTTGCCTACTTTACGTGTTAGGGAAGACGATTCTTTCCCTTTCAATAGTGGTCTCGTTCTCATCAACGACAGCTGCTGAGAATGATGAGATTCATATGAATACTTTTATAAATTTTCAGTTTCTATATATGTCTGGCTGCTAGCCAAACAGAAATTTAGACAGATCTTTGTTGCAATTATTGTGTAAATACAGAATCTTCCATCCTGATGTCTTGAATCGTTCTCATGTTTAACTTTTTCAGGGATGGCGACTTTTCGTCAACTGCTTGTAAGATTTCTCTCCCCCACAGAAATTGTTGATCCATTTTTTAGCTGCAGTTTGAGAAAGCAACCAAATTTGACCGGGTTGATAATGTTGTGATGCAGATCATGACCTTTTGGGACAACATGCAGTTTTCGCCGAACATACCGCAGTATCTTCTGCAACTCATCCTTGTCCATATATTGCTTACTTTGGACCTATTCATCCCTCTTCATCAAGTTCAAGTGCTTCTGAAGCTTCGAATTTCAGTGGTCACTGGAATGGCCCCCCATCAGTACCCAGTGAAGTACCATCTTCCTATGCATTTCCTGCAGTGGATCTTCATTATCAAAATTGGGAGCATCACTCACTGCCCTTTTCCACAACACACAATCGTGTTGCTGGTGCTGATCAGCCGACGGTTGCATCCGTTGCCCAAAGATCTGCTACTAGAGTCAGTACTGAACTACCAAGATCCGGAATGCATCCTTTCCTTGTTGGTCATAGGTATGTCTTAACATAATTGGATATAACCAGTTGAACTTCTTAGTCTTAATGTTACAGAAATCCTATGTAACTGTCCAACCCCACCGCTAGCAGATATTGTCCTCTTTGGACTTTTCCTTTCGGATTTCCTCAGGGTTCTCAAAATGCATCTGCTAAGGCGAGGTTTCCACACCCTTATAAAGAATGCTTCGTTCTCCTTCCCAACCAATGTGGGATCTCAAAATCTACCCTCCTTCGGGGCCTAGCGTTTTTGCTAGCACACCGTCTCATGTACACCTCCCTTCGAGTTTCAGTCTCCTTGCTGACATATTGCCCGGTGTCTGGCTCTGATACCATTTGTAGCAGCCTAAGTCCACTGTTACAGGCTGTCTTGTTGTGGAGGCAGTTGCCTTCCTCCGACACTGGTTTATAGCCATGTACCACTTAATTGTTTGGTTATCTCAAGCATCATGAGAAACAGCCCTTCTCTCTTTTCTCAAACAGAGAGAAGCCCTTTAATTTGAACAATATTTCTTTTGATTCACAGTTCCAGTGCAAGGGTTGGGAGTTCGGTTGCTTCCTCAATGATTCCTCCATATCCTGGCAGCAATGCACGTGCTCGTGACCGAGTTCAAGCTCTCCAAGCGTATTATCAACAACCTAGCACTACAGGAAGCATTCGCGCACCTGCAATATCTGGTGCCAGAAGATCAAGTAGTCACAGAGGGCTGTCACAAGCACCCATGGCCTCATCATCTGATCAACCCAATGGCTTCTATTTCTACTCATCAGCATCATCGGGTCGTAATTTCCAACTGGAAAACACTGTGCCAAATCGTTTTCACCCATGGGAAAGAGATCACTTGCCTTCTTTCGGTTTGAACCAGATGGAAAGAGATCCAGGTTGGGGAGAGATTCATCAGGGAGCCGCCAGTGTTTCTGATCCAAGCATCAGGTCCAGCAGCTTTCGTCAAAGGCATGGTCCCGAGAGGGCATCGTCACAAAATTGGTCATAGACCAACCATCATTTACTTACCGATTCCCGGTGAGGCTAAAACTATCACTATGATGACTTGAAACTGAAATTTATGTAATGATTGGGATGATATGTAATGGCCGAGTCTTTGATGTGCCGCCAGACTCTATATGCTGTGAGAGCAGCCGATAAGAAAAAAAACAAGCTCGCTTCGAGTTACCGATATGGTTAGTGTGGTGATGGACTTGGCTTCCTTGAGATTGTCTGCCCTGGAGGTTATAGAATAACGTTATGAATCGGATGGGAAAACCAATTCATAAGGATGTTGGAGTAACTTTGGGTACCTCGGGAGGGCCAGATTAGTGAATTTGGTAAATTGTATTCTTGCAGTGATAGTTGAAAATATTCAGTGTTTATTTGTAAACAATGAAACGTGGTGATTTCAGTAATGTATGAGCAGAACAGGACAAGTCAGCCTTTGGTTTTGGACTTCATGGGACTTCATTAGTATATATATATATATACATATATCTGAATGTTCGGATACTATCATTTAATTAAGTTTTCCACATACAAAAAAATATGGAATTTAAATGTGACAAACCACGGACCTGAAAGAATCACTAACAAGGGAATTCCGAAATTTAGATAAAAATTAGATAAAAATGAAATTGTGGGTATATAATTAATGTCTCGAATGGCAAAAAAATCATCTAGATAAATGGAAGGTTAGTTTCGATGCAGCAATAAGCAAAGAGAGACCAAAACAAGCAATTAATATAATAAATCAACGAGCTTTTTCAGCCCTAGAACTCGGATCAATTGAGTGAATGTCCATTGATCTTATTAGCGCAATAGGGCCATGAAATATGACCCTTTATTGGAAGGTCCCAAAGATGATCCATTCATTTGAGGAAGAAATTGGGATTTCTTCCTAAACTTAAAAAGGGACGATAAGAAAGTAAATTGTTTAAATTTTGACCCGAGAAATTCATTCGGTAATTCTAAAGTGAAATATAACCAAGCAAGTACCAACGCACAAAATACACTGAAACATGGGCAAGGTCAATACTAGTCACCCATAACACACACATTAAATCCAGCCCTCCAAATATACCCAACGCCAATCTCTCTTCTACGCTTTACAATCCCATCTCAATAACAATATGATCTATTCTGAATATCGGTCCCTGGAATCAACAGATTGGCTTCGGCTTCGGCTTCGATCAGATCTCCCCTGTTCAAGTCAAAAATCAAATCATGAATACAAAACTTCGGGAACAGATGCTATCTGGGTTTATTAGAGAAATATGCATGTCTGAATCAGGATAATACATCAGGTGAAAGAGATCGGGACAGGCTTCTGGACTTGGAACGAGATCTGCTCCGATTTTGAATTTTCCTCTCACGACGCTGCACCAATAAACGAAACAATGAGAACCAGAAGTGAAACCTTATCCATACACACAAGGAAATCCAGGAAAGGGGAAGGCTGCTTACAGAGGAAACTGGTGATCCTGATCTGGATCTCGACCTTGACCTGGAATCAATAACCAAAAGAATCTTAAGAGTATCCAAGGAGAATTGGTGTCCAAGCTCAGCAATAATAAATACATAGAAGACTAGTTTCCAAGCTCAATTCATTCATCCCAGCCCATCAAGAGTTGATTATAAGTAAGAATTCAAGCAAATAAACACAGGCAGCAAAACAGTGAGCGGGAAGAACATTCAAACTATAACCCAAACTAATGTAGAATCATGTACAGAGAACTAATTCTCAACGGAGCAAACAATAGTATTGCAACTCAACGAGCTTTTTTTCCGTTGTGTTGGGCAGTAACTGGGAAAACATGCATATAAGGGAAAGGGAAAGAATCATATCATTGAGGATGTGTCTGGGTGCTCATCAACAAAACTGTATTACCTCAACAACCAAAGAGTTGAAAGAAGCACATTGAGCACCACATCCCTCAAGCCCCTAACAAGTCTCAATTATTCCGCAAAAGCCCATATCTAGCAAAAAACATAAACAAACAATGATGACTGCCCAAACCGGTAAGCTTCTATTTTGTAACCCCGAGCACACCCAAAGGAAAATTAAAAAATTTCTTTAAAAAACAAAAAAAAAAAAAAAAGAGAGAGAAGTTTTGGGAAAAAAATTGCGACCATAAATCAGGAAAATTGCAAATGAAGGGTATGAAATTCAAGAATCCTAGCATCATCAAAACAATGTCTACAAGCAGATTCTCCTGAACCCCATTGGTTGCCACCTATCTTTGCTTTTATGTGTTCCTTCCATTTCTTATTTCCTTCTCCCACTTATTTACTCAAGAAGAGATAACTTAAGTGACTCAAGAACACTTCTTATTTCTGATTGTGAGAACATTTCAAGAAAAAAATGAAAAACAAAAAACAGAAAGTGCCACCACACATTTTCCAACAAGAAACAACAAATGCCCTTATATTTGTCTAATCATGAAGAGACTTGATGACCACAAATCGGTGGGTCCCATACAACAGGCAGTAAGCAAGCACAACTTTAACATATTTGTAGAGCTGTCAACATATAAAGCTGTCCAGATTAAAGACATATGGGAACCAGCACTGGGAAAACACAAACCTAGACTAGGCATCCATTTTATAAAAGAATAGCACCAAAGCAACAGTGAATTCAGATACTGTTCTTAGGAAAGGAAGATTTAATCATAAGGATAAGGGAATTCCGCAAACCTTGAAAGAGACTTTGACTGGGATTGTTCAGAAATTGACGGCGACTGACGAGAGTGCTTGAGCCTAGGAGAAAGACTACAAAACAAAATATTGTGCCATTTTAATTTTTCATGATTCATCATTTTAATCTTTACTTCGCAAGCAAACCAAAACATACCTTGTGCTCCTGCCACTATGACTATGGCTACGACTACGTCTAAGGCTTCGAGATTGACTTCTACTTCGACTCCGGCTTCGGCTTCGGCTCCGGCTCTGGCTCCGACCTCTTTCTCCATAAGGACTACAACTAGGACTTCTAGAATAATCACTTCGTCTAGAATCACGGGAAGGACTTCTGGAATAGCTACGCCTAGAGTCATACTCCTTCACCTGTGTGTATTGTTACACATTATTAGTAACAAAACAGAATTTAGCACAATAAATAAGCTTCCAATCCACATACCCGTACATACGCACGAGAAAAGGCATTTCGAAATTCAGAATCATCAAGTTTCCGTATCTGCAGAAATAAGCCAGATTACAAATGACAAACATAAATAACATATATTACCAAACAAACACAGAATATAAAACAAAGACTGACGCCATTAAACATGATGCAAATCTTCCAGAAAAGACATTACAAGTAAAACCGTCTAAAAAGCAACTTACAGCATATTTCATGTCATCATAGTTTGTATAATCTACTATTCCTGCCATCCCTGCACATATTTCAAGAAACAAATCCCTTATGAAGTGTTGAAGACTTTTTTTTTTTTTAATGAAACACAATTATAGATCTCATTGAATATAATTGATAAAAATAAATAAATAATGAAAAAAGGATCTGCCATCCATCAATAGCAGGAAGTAAAAGTAAATAAAAAGTTGCGCCATCAATCAAGTCATTGTTGTCCAGTTTCTATTTTGACCATCTCAATAGCAGGAGGTAAAAATAAAAATTGGATATCGGTATCTTGATGGAATGGCCAAAATGCTAAAGCAGTTTCAAGAGAATCCAGAATTGACCACTAGATTTGAGTAACGTGTTTGGTAATTTTTATGAGAGACATTATCGATCCAAATATGAAAATAAAGAACTTTTAGTTGTGGCCCTATGTACTTAAGAGAGTCGTGGAATTCAGATCAATCGACCTCACAACTAAACTAGTCGTGGAGTGGTTATTCTAGACTGAATTTCTTTTTTTTTTTTTCTTCTTTTTTTTTTTTTTTTTTTGTCATCTTTTAATTTTCAGTGTTACTATGATGCTTTTACCGAGTGGATGATCGATTTTCAGTTTGCTGTAATGATTTTTGAACGTGACGGTTGGGGAAATGGGGAGCTCAAGGTTTTGTACTGTCTTTATTTGCAGTAGGCTTTGAATTGTTTGTGGTAGAGAGAGTGAGATTCTTTAGAAACATATTTGCGAGGTAACTATTTTCGAGTATCCTGTTCGTTGAGGAGGTATTCTCTAGAAGTTGATGANCCGTACTGACCCCATCTTAATCAAGGCCGGAAGGTGTTTAGAAATAAGAATGATCCTTTCTTGAGAAAGAAAAAATGAAGGTTGCTATTGTAAAACTATTATCAATCCATGAGATCTAAAGGTTAAACGTGCATTCCATTCCAGCAAAAGAAAGATAATAATAATACCACGAGTTCAAATGAAACTTGCACAGGGCCATATGTTAGAGAGAATAGGAGGACAAGTAAGTCAACATGACATACCACCACGATCACGGAAAACTTCAGAGAAGCAGACATCACCAGCACGACGCATGTGATCCTAAATTCGAAAAACAAACTACCAATTAGTAGAAGTGAGTGATGCCATGTATTTTGCTTCTATTTAACAAGGTGGCTATGATCGAACAAAGAAATGGAGAACTTGGTATAATAGTAGGTTATTTCCTGAAATAGAAATATTGTGCTTACCTTCAGGTCTTGCCATGAAGCAGAAGGAGGTAATCCAGTGACCAAAACTGTACAAACAAAATACCGTGACAATAGTATCATCACATTTTCACAGTAAAAGTACATAAAATACATACCACGATAGTCAGTTCGCCGAGAAACACCACCACGGCTACTCCCACTACGACTATAATGATCTATTGAAGAGGAATGTCCCCTTCCACCATGCGCAAATTCCACCTACAAAACAAGCATCGCAACATCATATTTTGATACGTGGATAAGACATCATTGGAGAATAATTTCAGCAGGTGTGTGTTGCAAATTACCCGTAAACGACATCCATCAAACTTGTATCCATCTCGGCCATAAATTGCATCTTCAGCATCACGAACATCTTCAAACTGAAAAAATAAGAAGACGATAAAGGTTTTCCAATAAGGATGACCAACAGCTCAGTGCAACTATTTAAATTCGTTAAACACCCTAAACGATAAGCCACCAATTTGAAGGGACTCCGATGAAAAATGTTCCTGCCAGAGAGACGGGGTTCCAAAAGCGTCAAGATTTAACCTCACCTCCACAAAAGCATAGCCCGGTGGGCGTGGGGGAATCTTCAAATCAATGTCGACAATAGGTCCATACTGCAATCAAACTAGAATTAGTCGGGAAAATCTCAGCAAAACATTAACAAATAGTTCAATAATTAAACAAAAAGTTCTCAATAAACTATTAAGCACTAAAATTTCACCTAAACAAGTAGGATTTTATAAAGATAATTATTTGAGGAAATCAAACCTTGTAGAACAGATCTTCTACTTCTCGCAAACGAATATCTCCTGGAAGGTTACCAACATAGATGGTGCGGCTATTTCTGCTGCTCATCGTCTCGTTTCTCGTGAATAATAAAAACAAAATCTTGAAAAGGATAAGAATAAATGTTAATAAAAATTGCATCATACAAAGAAACAACATCGTATAGATTAAAAGAAGGATTGAGGAGAATAACCTATTGAGCCATAACCATAGTCATCAATCATCACCATGGCTATCAAAATTAACACAAAATCGAAATGAAAAAGAAAATCAACACGCGAAATCACGAGATCTTTTTGCTTTCTTTCTTGTTCTTTCTTCAATCAAGAATCAAAATCAACAATTCGAAAAGAAAATGAAAATTAGAAGAGAGAAATCTATACCTGGTGATTTTAGGGCTAGAGAGAGAATGGAGAAGCAGATCCTTGAAGATTTATGAAGTTCTGGAAAGATCTAAAGTGCGAAGCCAAATCGAGGTTTTCCTTTTATAATGCAACATGAAGTATGGGCTACATTCCTCTGCTTTCAGCACCATGCTTTTGTTTTAGGGCTTCTTTACTCTTTTACCCTTCCGTCTAGAACATGCCGATCTGTTCAAAACGTAATTTCATACCGCCACGTGTTTACTTATTAAAATTGTATAAAAAGTAAATAATTAATAACAATTGCACGGAAAAATAGATATATGTTCCATTTTTATTTTTGAGCTTCATTTTATTTTTAAACTTTTTAAATACTTTAAAAGTTAAATATTTGTTTAATTAAAAATAATGATCGTGACTTTTATTTTAATTTATTATTAAGAAATTAATGATAAAGTTCCAAAAACAAATGATGATGTTGCATTCAACTTACCATTCTTTTAATTATCTAAATGAAACAAAAAAAAATTAATAATTAAACGCTCGTTGAATCTCGTATACTCCTACCCAAAAAAAATTCTAGTTATGACTCAAACACAACAAGATCAAAAACACATAACAAGATCAAAGCTTATGAGAGACTTCGAGAAAAAATTTCATTTTTAGTGAAGAGATGGATATTGTATGTGGATACATCTTATATAGTTGTGTCCCTGATATAATCATTTCAAGAAAGTCAATCATTTACTTTATTTTTGTTTAGATTTAAACAAATGCACATTAAAGAAATATGGAAAAGCAATGACGTTAAAAATAAGGTCAAGAATGACAAGAGTCTATAAAAGGACGGGAGAGGTGGTGAAACGACCCGAAATTTTCTACTTAATTTAAGGTCGCTACTGTATACGTACTATAAACATTGAATGCGAAAGACTTCATTAAAATTCCATAAAATATAATATTTATCTTAAAATACAACCATGGACTTACGTGTTTCGAAAACATCTTTAAAACGACACAACAACTAAATAAAATAAAGAAGAGTTTAAGTTAAAAACATCATATTCTAGCCTAAGTCTAAGAAAATAAATACTACTATCCTATACATGTGTCATGGTCTCGAATTGCGATACCACCGTCAGCCACATGATGTCTTACCTTAACCTTAAAAATGTAGTAGCACATGGCTTGAGTATTTAAACAAATACTTAGTAAGTGATCTCACTATTGGAGTTAAATACAAGAACATACAAATGCAATGAAGGGAACTATCCTTTTAGTCTATTTTCTTACTGTAGTGTCCTAACGGGTAATTTGGACGTGTACCATATACTCTACACACAGTCCATACATGCGAGTATGGGCTCACCAGTCAGTTCGCACACTACTGGGCCACATTCATTGTCGGGCGAGCATACTCTGGGAGGTCGTTAGGCCGGACACTCGTTAGAACTAATAACCGTCATGACAGCGCTATGCAAAACATAACGATCGTTGTCCTACCATTGGATGTATGCATTCGTACCCTCATGATGAAATAGGAGTATCCCCCAAATGAATGAGCACACATAATGCATGAGGTCCCCAATATTTCTACTTTTATCATTAATGAATATAACATCGCTATCATCTTTCATGCTTAACATGTCATTTCTCATTTTCAGTCTACGTATCATACATAATCCTAACGGGGTTATATTTCATTTCATTTGTCGTTATATCATGTCATTCATAACATACTGTATACATACAATTTAGAAAACATAACATAACGCTCCATGCTTTTAACATGTCATTTCATAACGTGTAATTCATACAACATTTACTTCAATGGTCACACAAAACAATCTAAACGTGACACATCACATCACAATATATCATATCATAAACATTGAGTATCGTAAACACTTCGTGGTCATATCGTTCCCTAACTTATTATAGTCTTAACGTTCTTATATCTATCCTAGTCATATCATTGTGTGAATGTACCTTAGTCATATCATCACAAGAACGTATCCTAACGCTAACGTTCTATTAATCTATCACAAACCTACCCCTTTCTTCCTATATCCTAACCATATTCTTTCATCAATCTCTCCTATCCATAACACTCTGGTATGTAACCTAACTTTAACGTTTCATGAACGTATCTTACTCCTATCGTTACATTTCGTTTTGTGCATCCTTCTCGTATCCTATCTGAAACATATCCTTGAACACATCGTACCACAATTATTATCATACAATTCACATATTATAACATAACATAAACATAATATAAGCATGTCGATTCACAGATAATTCACACTCAGTATATATGACACGTGCTGAACCACAAGCACGTGTCAACATCAAATATAACCGTGCCGATAGTAAGGTCACTTACCTAGCTAGCTTAAGTTGTTGTCACGAATATATCTTTAATGAAAGTTCGATTCCGTCCTTTGAAATCCGAGTCAACCTATGTGAGCCCATGACATCATTCGCGTTTTAACTCTACACAATTATTTCTCTAATTTAGATTCGTCCATGGTTAAAAGTTTTGAAATGTTATATATCTATAATTATATTTTTATTAAAAATCCTATTTTCCAGGTATAAAAAAAAGTAATACAACTATTTCAAGTTATTTTGGGCTTAAGTTATTCGGTGCTTTAATTTACCTTTCTCTCTATATTTAGTTTGTAGTTTTTAATTCCTTAATTTTTTTTTATGATGGCCTTTTAATTATGTTCTCATGCATTCCAAATTTCAGGTGGATCTCTGTTTCCAAATCTTTCCTTATCTCATATTTACTGTTAGCAAATTTTCTTGGTCATTCTATTTTTAATCTCTTAATTTGGCTACTCATATACATTTAATCTAATATTACTAATGTGACGTGGTTTACTAGCATTCGTATAAATGATTGACATTTAGTTTATAACTCAAAGCTAAAGCATTGTAATAATTCAATGAAGATTTAACTATAATTGATTGTGATTTCTAAAAAAAATAGGATAAAAGAAAATGAAGATTTAATATATACCTTAATGAGATCTATTTTCATCGTAAATCTCAATAGGTAAGGTGATATGAACCAAAAAACATCAATCATACAATATACTTCAATGAAGATGTGAAGAAAAGGTTGTCAAAATTATCAAAAGATGTTTTAATTCATGACACATTGAAGAAAAATGAAGTTTGATTGTTATAAATTTTGGGAGGGTTACAATTTAGAGTAATTTAGAGTTTTTAGAACTTTTTATTTACTTTAGGTTACAATTACATAAGGGTTAATTATGACCATTAAGTATGAATGTTAGAACTCTTAAAATGCCTTAGTAGTTTCATTTTGAGGCTATATAAAGCCATGTATGTTGTATTTGTAAGAGACTTGGAAAATATAGTAAAAGAAGCATTTGTGCTTTCTTTAGTCAATGGCTAAGTTTCTTTGCAATTCTATGTAATTTAGGTTGCATGTAGAATCATTCAAGCTCGACATGATCAATCTTGCTTGTGGAGTGATTCGAATCTCAAACAAGTGTTCTTGCCTTAAGATATTTGATCAACAAGAATCATTCAAGCTAGACATTATTGATCTTGCTTGTGGAGTGATTCGAATCTCAAACAATGTTCTTGCCTTGAGATATTCGATTAACAAGGTAATCCGAATCTTACTCCCCTTATAGTGGTTCCTTATCTTATCATAAGGTCATTCTCATTTTTTTTTCAAGTAAATCTAACCATTATTGTTTTTCTTTTTTTTCTGTTTCTTTCTACAGGGGTAAGGACCCCAGAGATATAATTGTGGAAAGGAAAGAGGTTAGTGGAGAGAAGGGGAAAAGGTTGTTTTTTGTTTATTATTATTTTTTTATTATTATTATTTTAATTATTATTTTATAATTATTTTTTATTTTTTATTTATTTTTTAGGCTATTACGAAAGGAGTCGTATGGAAAATTCTCCACTTAATTTAAGATGTTATTGGCCTCAATCGAAGTTCAGGTTCATAATAATATATTTAATATCTAATATATTAGAATACAATATTTTATCTAAACTATATTTAAATAACAAAAAATATATCTCATTAATTTCAATATATATTTTTTATTTAACACATATAATACACATTACTTTTTTTAATATTTAATGTATCAGGTCCCTAAATATATTTTTTCACTTTTATATTAATAATTAATATTAACCCTTCAAATTAAATACATTTTTTAATTTATATTTAATATATTAAATATTAATTATTAATTATTAATGGAACCTTCAAATTTTTTTCTTTTAACTAAATTTATTTTTTGGTGTTACATGGCTCGTAGGTCTGGTAGTACTAATTAATTAAACTTTTTAATTAATCCATTTTTATTAAGTTTAATTAATCAATTTTCATTCATTAATTATATAGGTTACTCCTGTATAAACTTAGATTTATACTTGTATGTACGGTAAGACATGTGTTCATTAATCATTGTAAGCAGTCAATCATTTACGAGTTATTCGTAATTACAGCTATGTCAAATTTTTATTTTACCCCTTCATCATTGTTATCACATACAACATGTTTTTATAATAATTATGCTTTTCACAACGAGCTAGCATAACATGAAAGTAATACATATATCGTGATCGCCAAATGCATGCACATATTCATGACATGCACTCACATTCACCAATTGATTCATTCGAGATACATCGACCTAACCATTTTTATCTAGGGTTCAAACATTCTATATGGTGCTCAACATTTGGTTCTTGACCAATAAGAGGCCTCAAATTGTGCTTCGTGCCCTTGACATTTTTACCTAAAACCCTCGATGACACATACTTAGCCCTTGACCATTTTTACTCGTGGCACCTGGTATGTGTCATAATTGCACTCTTTTGAGACTCATAATGTGACTGTGGAACACTTACACACTCTAAAGTAAGTTAGTTGCTATTAGTTCAAATGACCTATGCTTAAGCCATTAGCCTCATTCTTAAAAAATGACTTAAAAAAGCAGAGTCAGAAAAAGTTTTAAAAAACGTTCGGAAATCAATTTGAGAAACAATGTTATAAACTAGCAAGTAATAAGAAACAATAACGACATTGATACCATATAACCTAGGTACAAAGAATTGACAATTAATCACATCTTCTAGCACTCTAGTTTGAAGTAAATTGACATTAACGAGAGTGGATATGACACAAATAAATTATAATAATAAAATAACAAATAACTGCTTAACAGGAACGCAAGGAAGTCATAAAAAAGTATTGGAATAGACAACTCCTAGTGATATAATTCAAATAGGATCATTAATGAGAGTTTCAAAAACTTGGCCAACTCAAAAAGATCTTTCAAACTTTCAGACTTGTCTAGTTGACTTTCAATCCCACAAGCAATTCAAAGTTTGACTTTTGATTTCATGTCTGCCATTTCAGTCAAACCAATCCTGTTCCAAGAAGTTCTTGTCGGTTCCCAAGTTTATAAATTTCATTCTCCTTCACTTTCCCAAGAAAAATCCGATTCCGATTCCTTTGTTCATCCTAAAGCCTCGAAATCCTCATGGAGACGACTGAAGAAGTTCAACTTCACAGAACAGGTATAATATTTTCCACCTTTTATAAGACGAAGATAAAAACACAATGATTTTCTGAACTCGTGGATTTTGATCAGGTAACCATAAAGACCAGAATTCAAACAAAACTCGGAAGCTCGAACGATACACGCGGTGGATTCGCATCGGCTTCTACGCCCTTTTTCTCGTGTGTGGCCAATCGGCTGCAACTCTATTGGGAAGACTCTATTATGATAAAGGAGGGAATAGCAAATGGATGGCTACATTGGTTCAATCTGCTGGCTTCCCAATTCTCCTTCCCCTCCTTTGTTTTTTCACCCAACCCACCAAATCTTCCCCCAAACAGCCAAATTTCCCCACATTTGCCTTCATTTGCTTTGCTTTTGGTGTTCTTTTGATAGGAGACAATTTGATGTATTCTTATGGCCTTCTCTATCTTCCTGTCTCTACTTACTCACTTCTTTGTGCAACCCAATTGGCTTTCAATGCACTTTTCAGCTTCTTCCTCAATGCTCAAAAGCTCTCTCCTTATATACTCAACTCTCTCGTCCTCCTCACTGTCTCGGCTTCCCTTCTAGCTCTCAACTCTGACTCCGATGCCACGACTCATTCGAGTAAAGGGAAGTACATAATCGGGTTCGTGTGCACGCTCGGTGCATCTGCGGCTTATTCGTTGTATCTTTGTCTTCTCCAGGTGTGTTTTGAGAAGGTTTTCAAGGGAGAAACATTCTCCACGGTGTTGGATATGCAGATATATCCTTCGTTTGTGGCAAGCTGCGGTTGTGTGGTTGGTCTTTTCGGAAGTGGTGAATGGAGAGGTTTGGGAGATGAGATGAGGGGATATGGAGAAGGGAGAGTTTCTTATGTGATGACTTTGGTTTGGACTGCAGTGGCGTGGCAGGTCTCCTCCATTGGTTTGTTGGGGTTGATTTTTGAGGTGTCTTCGTTATTCTCTAATGTGATTAGCACATTGGCTTTGCCTGTTGTGCCAATTCTAGCAGTGATGTTTTTCCATGACAAAATGAATGGGATGAAGGCCATGGCTTTGGTTTTGGCTCTTTGGGGATTTGTTTCCTATGTTTATCATAATTATCTTCATGAATCTAAAGCCAAGGCAACCCAACAGAGTGCTACTGATATCAATGCAGTTTGATAACATGATAAGTCTTATGGTCAGAAAACGAGGGAGACGACGAACCACCTCCCTCCTTGAGGACGAACAAGAAGATGGCGACCAGAAAGAACAGAAACATTCATAAACTTTCTATATGTATGGTTATTTCCTACAGAATCATGAATATTATCTATAGATTTGAAGTATAAATCGTCCCAAAAACTTTTCTAAACAGCTACCAAGAAAAAATCATGCAGATACATATAATTTTCTCAATTTCAGACCAGTGTTAAAGAATCACTACCGGCAACATTATGTTAAGCTTGAGGTTGTTAAGTATAAATAAAAACGAGAAGGAGAAGCTAATGTTATCGACTCAGGTGTATAAAGATTTAAGTTTATGTCGAACCATTATGTGTACCTTGGTCATTCCTTAATCTGCTTGTTTCGAGCTGCCAACCCCAAGGAATTGGTTTACTAGTTTTGCTACCAAGTTTGCAAGATTATCTGATGCTTCCTGTGTGGATGCCTCTGCATAGACACGAATAACGTCCTCGGTTCCTGATGGCCTTACGAAACAACACCCTTGAGGATATTTTGCTGCAACAGAAAATGAAAGATAACGAGAATATAGAGATCAGAGGGATATCAGTTGTCGTAATCTGAATGGAGAAAAGGATCGCCTATCTAAGGGAAACAATCAACCTAGTTGAGCTGAAATGAAGTATAAGAAACAGATCTTACTGAAAAATATGAAAATACAACTTATTAGCTAAGCAAATATAGATATCAGAGTTGTCGTTACCTGTTTCCACATTGATTGCTTCCTGTAACCCAGGTGGCTTTACAACCTCGGTTTCTGCATTAGTTGTTTCAACAGCTGTTCTATCAACGACTTTCTTCTTCAAACAGTTGCATACTGTAACGGCCCAAGTTCACTGCTAGCAGATATTGTCCTCTTTGGGCTTTCCCATTCGGGCTTCCTCTCAAAAATTTTAAAACACATTTGTTAGGGAGAGGTTTCCACACTTTTATAAAGAATATGTTTCGTTCTCCTCCGCTACCGATGTGGGATCTCACAATCCACCCCTCTTCGGGGCCCAACGTCCTCGATGACACTCGTTCCCTTCTTCAATCGATGTGGGACTCCCCAATCCACCCCTTTTGGGGCTCAGCATCCTTGCTGGCACACCGCCTCATGTCCACCCCCTTCGGGGCTCAACCTCCTCGCTGGCACTCGTTCCCTTCTCCAATCGATGTGGGATCCTCTAATCCACCCCTTTTGGGGCTCAGCATCCTTGTTGGCACACCGCCTTGTGTCCACCCCCCTTCGAGGCTCAACCTCCTCGTTGGCACTCGTTACCTTCTCCAATCGATGTGGGACCCCCCAATCCACCCCTTTCAGGGCACAGCGTCCTTGCTGGCACACCACCTCGTGTCCACCCCCCTTCGGGGCTCAACCTCCTCGCTGGCACATCGCCCAAAGTCTAGCGTTGAAACCATTTGTAACGGCCCAAACTCACCGTTAACAGACATTGTCCTCTTTGGACTTTCCCTTTTGGGCTTCCCCTCAAGTATTTTAAAACGCGCTAGGGAGAGGTTTCCACACCCTTGTAAAAAACGCTTCGTTCTCCTCCTCAATCGATATGGAATCTAACACATACGGAAGTCACAAAGAACATGCATGCTCCCACAGTCTTACAATCTGGCCTTCTACAGTAATTGAATTGATAGTGTTATTGCGACAAACAATAGCAAAATGAACAAGAACTGTAAATTACATTTATTTTCCCTCTAACTTGTCCCACAAACAATAGCTTTGCTTCTTTCCTCTCAAAAATAAAAACTAGAGAACAATATAAACTTGCTTCATAGTGAGGAAACAGACGAGCAAACCTTGAGCTGCCTACTCAGTACGTCCCGATAAAGCTCATTCCAGTCGCCGTATCATCCAATGTTTGTGCTGTAGAATAGCCTCAACTAGGAGCAAGCTACTCAGGGCATCTCCCACAGCTTGATTGATCAATTTTCTGACTGCCAGTAATCTGAAGGCTGCCTTTTCCGATTCCGAACCTGAAACATACAATAAATTAACTCCTACACGCGAAAACTGTAATAACTTCACGAGAGGGCCATCTCTTTCCCACACAAATATTACCATTAGATACATTGGAGAGCTCCAAATGAATGGGATATAACATTGAAGTGCAGTAATCTGAGAACAAGACAGTCCCATGACCATTTGCTTCAAAATAGATGCCAATATCAAATTCAACAGCTTTCTCATGCAAGTACTTTACTCCGGTTGGAGTGAATACTACTTCCAGTCCCAACTCTTTAAGATACCGAGTCGAGGCTCCATTCGCATAAGCAGTTTGGACAACACCAAGGCGGGGCTGAAAATCAATTTTGGTGGCTTCACTCCTTGCTGCCAATATCGTTAACTGTTCCTTGATGAATATGGCAAATAAAGATAATATTTTGTCCCCATCAACAAGATTGATCTTATTGGTACTTCCCGATGGCTCGGTAAAATATACGAGTCAGTCAGCATCTCCATCGAAACTAGCACACCTGAAAAGCTAGAAGCATCCAAGCATTTAATACTACCTCCGATTAAGAAAACATTTTATCATTCTCAATCATAAAAGATATATCAATAAAAAATGGTTTCCCTAATTTAAAAGACTTGCTAGAACCAAAAACTGATCTCTTTTGCAAAGACCAATGATGATGATTGTAACCGCTCAAGCCCACTGCTAGCAGATATTGTCCTCTTTAGGCTTTTCTTTTCGGGCTTCCGCTCAAGGTTTTAAAACGCGTCTACTAGGGAGAGGTTTTCACACCCTTATAAAGAATGTTTCGTTCTCCTCTCCAACCGATTTGAGATCTCACAATTCACCCCCTCAAGTACCAGCGTCCTTGCTAGCACTCATTCCTCTCTCAAATCGATGTGGGATATCATAGTTGAGCCCCCAAAGGAAGGTGATTGTGAGATCCCACATTGGTTGGAGAAGAGAATGAAGCATTCCTTATCAGAGTGTGAAAACCTCTCCCTAGCAAACGTGTTTTAAGACCTTGGGGGAAAACTTGAAAGGGAAAGCTCGAAGAGGACAATATCTGCCAGCAGTGGCTTGGGATGGGTTGGGATGGGAAAATAAAAGGCCTATTTTGTATGACACACACAATGCTAAAGAGCAAGATGTCAATTATGTGGAGTGTGAATGACATTACATAACATGTAATACACTATATGATATGGTGGGGGAAAGGGTATTGTTGCACCTACCAAGCTGCCATGTTCACCATTTGATTAATTTACAAAGTCTAAGATTATTCCCTTGTAGTCGAAGATCAAGATATTTCTTATGTGATACGCTGTCACGTGTGAGCAATATCATCGTATGATATTTTCCATAACCAAAATAAACTCAATTAATCAACAACGCAGCAATGTCAAACCTGATCCCAACATCTTGTGAACCAAAGTTTCGTGGAACTATCTTCTCTTTCTAAAAAAAATCAGCACCTACTCCTTCGTTGAGTACACCTTCTCCATTTCCTGAATTACGAATCTCAATAGCCAAGCCATTCAAGCTTTCTTTCAAAAGTTTTAACTTCTGTCCACCGACACCATTAGCTGCATCAACAACCAATTTGTCATCCCAACCACTCAGCCCACTGTTGTTTGGGCTCAAATTCAACAAGCACCTATCAAACATAAAAGTCCTTTCACGAAGTATTCCAAATAAGTCATTTTCTATGATAAGTAAACAAAATAAAACAACCTGAATGAGCCTGAAAGCTTATTGAAGTAATCAAGTTCGCCTGAAGCTTTCAAGCCTCGATTTCGAACATGAACCATCCAATGTAATTGAGGAGTCGTCAAAATTCCCATATCATGAGCTACGGCCCCAATGATTGAGCCAATTCCCTTCAATCAAGTTTAACGGTTCAAGTGAAAAAAAAATGAACATTATGTCAATCACTTGGCCTACTATTGAACTACCATTTCAAATGAAGGGCAAATACATGTTTTGCAGCATCAAGTAGAGCTTCTCCACTTGGCCTCGTATCTCTTGCCACCAGAATTTGAGCTGATTTTGATCCATCTAATAAGATATTTTCCTTCTCCACAAATCCATTGATCAACTGTTCATCAATTTAATTGCATAGCATATCTTAGATTCCAAGTCTAGTTATATTCAGAAAAAATATATGCGAGATCCCACGTCGGCTGGAAAGGGGAACGAGAATTCTTTATAGGGGTGTGGAAACCTCTCCCTTGCAGACGCGTTTTAAAAACCTTGAGTGGAAAAAGAGGACAATATCGACTGGCGGTGGGCACAATTATAGAAAAACAACAATCAACTTTCTAGTGAAACAACTCCTCCCCAACCCTCATCCTCCATGTCCCAATTTCACCCTCATGAATCATAACAGCCCAAACCCATCACTAGCAAATATGGTCCGTTTTGTTCCGTTACGTATCGCCCTCAGCCTCATAGTTTTAAAACACGTCTACTATGGAGGGGTTTCCACATCCTTATAAGGAATGTTTCGTTCCCCTCTCCAACCAATATGGGATCTCACAATCATTAACCAAATAAGAATAAACTAAGACGACAAAGACATTGTAATCGATAGTCACACTTGAATGAGATCGTGCGAGGAGGACGCATTGGCGAGGGCTTCGGAAAAAGGCTCCCACTCTTGGGTGAGCATCCCACCATTCGAGTCTGCAATTTTTACCCCACTATCTGATTCTTTGTCGTGAGAGGCCGTGATCATCAACCCGATCACCGCATCCATTTTCAAAGCTCTCAAAGCTGCAAGAATTCCCATCCTATACACCATCGAACGAAGTACCGATGCATCCTCCCTAAAACCTGCGGTTCCATATGATAGCCTAACTCCTAACAGCATAACATACACAAAAACAAGAATTATAAGCTATGAACAGCAGTATCGGGTGTAAAAGAAGATGGTAAAATTGGGGAAACGCAACCTTGAGGAGGTGGGACGCGATCAGATGAGCTAAGAAGGAGATCGCGTTGCTCTTCGTTCATGATCCCTATGCTACTCCTGTTCTCACAGATTGAGGCAACATTGCAATGAAACAGAATCAGATCGCAATACAGCGTGTAAACTGGCTATACCGATATAACATAAACATCAAAGTTTCTATTCTTCAACTAACGCAATTCGAAGATTGTAGTTGCTTCAGTAGAAAATCACAGAATCAAACTAAACCCCAACAGGTTGCGGGTGGCCAAATGATGAATGTTAGATTAGAAAACACGAGGAAGTGAGTATGGATTATGAAAAATAAAAGAAGAACGGATCTGAAAGAAAGGAACTTAAAATAAGAACTTAGAATCTTACCAGTCCGAAGTGGAGAAACGAAAGAACTGATGATGAGAGCGCGATTTCTGTGATCCGAAGCTTGAATCTAACAGGAAAGAACAGAGATGGGGTGTTAAAAACAAAAGTGATCAACCATTTGGGGGTTGAGTTATAAATTATTTAAATTAAATAGGGTTCAAATAAATAAAAAAATTTAATGTGACAAATCACGTGTCATACTTTTAGGGTGGTTTAAGGAATTGTTGTCACGATGGAACCTCTTTAGTTTTATTATGATCCTTGTGTGTTAAGTAGAAGGAATAACTACATGAACCGATAGTGGGTGACCTCATGGGAATCGGCCTCAAGGGTCATGGCTGACCCTCATGCGAGTTGGAGGGTCGCCCACGTGGTTCTTGGTTGACCAATTCTCTTGGTGGTCGACCTCTCAAGCTCGATTGACCTTCTTTAGATTTACTTCTCATCTTTTGAAATTTTACTCTTTGTGACCTTTTGGTTTAATCAGTAATTTCACTCATGACAGCTACCTCAACTCTCGAACCTGACGCTATAGGACATGCATAGTTTAGAGTCGAGAGCACAACTTTCATTGTTGGTCTATATCTCAACCATTTGACCAAGTCGATTGTCAACCTCTTCTTAAGGATGGGTCACAATCACCCTTCTTTTGAGAATCCACTTTGAGTTGACATCTTTTTGGTGGTAAACATTTGGTAATTCATTTGATTATTTCTCACCTTAGGTGTACTAATAAGAATGTTTGATTAATTCAATAAATTACAAGGATATGAAAATAAGGATATGAAAATAATAATAAATGAAAATAACAATATAAGACAAATATTATATATTTACTTTATAATAAAATATCAAATATAATATATATGATAAATTATAATTTATTACTAAATATTCTTAACACCCCACCGCAAGCTAAGCGTCGGATTTAAACGAACGTGAAGCTTGAATCTGAAAAATTCAAAGAGGTTGAGAAACACTTTTCGTGAAGATGTCAACAACCTGGTTCAGAAGAGGTGTAGAGAAACACTTTCTTGGCCATCGAAAATTACAGAGGGATTGCCGCTCAGCGGCGATGTTGCCATGGATTCGGCGAGAATATGTCTAATCCATGAAGAGGGATTGTCGCTTAGCGACGATGCTGCCTTGGCTCTGGTGAGAATATCCTAACCCCAAGAAGTAGAAGGGAAAACCTAGAGCAAGGGACAAAGACAATGTTGAAGCCGGAAGAGTCGCCACATTGGGCGAAGAAGCCAATTTTGGCTAGAAGGGCAGTCAAAAGAGTCGCCACATTGGGCGAAGGAGCCAATTTTGGCAGGAAGGGCGGCGGCAACTTGGTTGGCAAATAGGCCAGTGTGGCACCCAGATTCCGAAGGTAAATCTCTGCAAAATGTTGATGGGCTTGTCGAGATTCCGTATATTTCTGAAGAGAACACTGATGAGAATCCTAAGATTAGAATTTATGTGAAGGATGAAGGGTTGATTGGGAAGAAAATGAGAGAGACTATATTGGCCAAGGGGAAAACCGATTGGGTTGGAAAAGGTGAGGTTGTATGTACAGAGTATGACGAAAGGTGATTTGGAGGTTAATAGGGTGGAACCGAAGAGTAATCAATCGGCTCCACCTGCGGCAGCCATGAAGACTGGCCCTGCGGCGTCAAAGCCAACAGGGGTGGTGGAGAAGAAGATTAGAGGATTCAAAAGCCATTATAAAGAAAGGATCTGAGTTATTAAACCGAGAGGGTTCTGATACCATAAGAATGTTTGATTAATCCACCCCACCTATTTGAGTTTCGCTTGTTTTCTAACGTCTCGACTCCAATCGAGAAGGGAGAATGGAGTCTTACCATCTAGCCATTGGAAAGTTCGGGATCGTCAGAGAGCCGTACATCTCAAGAATCTTTGAGCAAGGAGGGATTCTAGTAGGAAGGGCAACCACTACATGTTTTGGCATAACTTACATCATAGTAATCATACGATAGCACACGTCAAATAATCATAAAACATGACATGTGCAGGGGTCATAGAGCACACGTCATTCATAAGAGTCGACTTAGGAACCAGCTTTATTCCTCCATCTTCAACCTTTGGATTCATTCATACATTTTAAAAAGTTAGAATAAAATAGGGATGTAAATATATATGTATACCCTATGTCATTTATGCATGCATGCATCATTATTAATCCATCTAATATAAGAAATTGGTTAATTACATTGAAGGAGTAAAATGCAATTGACTTTAAAATAATCGATCATTTAAAATATTAAAGTGAGTAAATTTCAAATGTGATATTTTACTTTTGTCCGAATACAAAAGCAACCTTGAAAAGATCAACATAATATAATATACTTGATTAATTAAATAATAATAATAATTTAAACTTATTATCGAATTATAAATTAATAAACAATCGTTGAATTATAATTTTATGGAAAATAAATAAAATAAAATACAAAACTTAAACTAAAAAAAAAGAAAAAAAAAAAAACATTTTCAATGTGTGGGTGTTGAACAAATCAAAAGGTCAACTATGTACAACATGTTCCGTTTGAATAAAGTCAAAAGGCACCTTCTTTTAAAATACAAGCTCTAAACTAAATTTCGTTTTAAATATTCCTTTTTTTTTTTTTTTTTTTCAAAACCCACAAACTTACTTTTACTCATTTTAAAATATTAAATTGATTTTCCCATTAAAAAAAAATCAATGCAATTACTTGTATAAACATGTATAATTAACCTTAGTGTTGGATTAATTTAGCTATTAATAAAAAAATTAATCCAAAAAGTTGAATTGGTCAGACACGCAAGATAAGCATGACCATTTGTAACGATCCAAAATTTTCTACTTAATTTAATTTAAGGTCGCTACTGTATACTTACATAAACATTGAATGTGGAAGACTTCATTTAAATTCCATAAAACATAACCTTTAACTTAAAACACAGCCATGGACTTACGTGTTTCGAAAACATCTTTAAAACGACACAACAAAAGATTAAATAAAATAAATGAGCTTTTAAGTTAAAAACATCATATTCTAGCTTAAGTCTAAAAAAATAAATACCACTATCTTATGCATGTGTCATGGTATCGAGTTGCGATATTGTCTTCAGCCGTACAGGAATGTCTGACCATAACCTGAAAAATGTAGTAGCACATGACTTTAGTATTTAAAGAAATATTCAGTAAGTGACCCCACTATTAGGGTTAAGTGCAAGAACATGCGAATGCAATGATGGTACCTATCCTTTCAATCTATTTTCCTACGGTATTTTGGACATGTACCATATACTCTAGACACAGCCCATACGTGCGAGTATGGGCTTACAAATCAGTTCGCACACCGTTGGGTCACTTTCCTTGTCAGGCGAGCATACTCTAGGAGCTCCTTAGGCCGGACACCCGTTAGAACTAATAATCATCACATCAGCGCTATGCAAACATAACGAACGTGGCCATTGGATGTACGCGTCCGTACCCTCGTGATGGAATAGGGGTATCCCCCTAAATGCATGAGCACACATAATGCATAAGGTTCCAAATATTTATACTTTTATCATTAATGAATATAACCCCGCTATCATCTTTCATGCTTAACATGTAATTTCTCATTTTTCAGTCTACGTATCATAATCCTAACGAGGTTACATGTCATTTCATTTATCCATATATCATGTCATTCATAACATGTTGTATACATACAATTTAGAAAGCATAACATAATGCTCCATGCTTTTAACATGTCATTTCATAACGTGCAATTCATACAACAATTACATCAATAGTCACACAAAACAATCTAAACATAACATATCACATCACAATATATCGTATCATAAACATATCATGTCGTAAACACTTCGTAGTCATATCGTTCATGTTAAGGATATTTAGTAATAAATTATAGTTTACCATATATATTATATTTGATATTTTATTATAAGGCAAATATCTAATATTTTCCTATTATCATAGGTATCTTTCCATTTATTGTTATTTCCATTTATTACTATTTCCATATCCTTGTAATTTATTTGATTATAAATAAGATAACTTTCACACCATTTAGGTGTGGTGGATTAATCAAACATTCACATAGTATCAGAGCCATCTTAGTTTAACAACCCCGATCCTTTCTTTTCAATGGCTTTTGAATCCTCTAATTTTCTTCTCTACCACCCCTGCTGGCTTTGACGACGCAAGGGCAGTCTTCATGGCTGCTGCAGGCGGAGCCGATTGATTACTCTTCGGCTCCACCCGATTGACCTCAAAATCACCTTTCGTCATACTCTGTACATACAACCTCACCTTTTCCAACCCAATCGGTTTTCCCCTTGGCCAATATAGTCTCTCTCATTTTCTTCCCAATCAACCTTCATCCTTCACATAAACCTTAACCTAAACCTATCAACCTTTTGCAGAGATTTACCTTCGGAATCTGGGTGCCGCACTGGCCTATTCGCCAACCAAGTTGCCGCCGCCCTTCCTGCCAAAATTGGCTTCTTCGCCTGATGAGGCGACTCTTCCGACGGCCCTTCTCGCCAAAATTGGCTCCTTCGCCCAATGTGGCGACTGTTCTGGCTTCAACATTGTCTTTGTCCCTTGCTCTAGGTTTCCCCTCCTACTTCTTGGGGTTAGAAATATTCTCACCAGAGCCAAAGTAGCATCATCGCTAAGCGACAATCCCTCTTCATGGGTTAGACATATTCTCGCCGAAGCCAAGGCAGCATCGCCGTTGAGCGGCGATCCCTCTGCAATTTTTGATGGCCAAGAACCGGGTTGTTAGCATCTTCATGAAAAGTGTTTCTCAACCTCTTTGAATTTTTCAGATTCAAGCTTCACATTCGTTTAAATCCGACGCTTAGCTTGCGGTGGGGTGTTAAGGATATTTAGTAATAAATTATAGTTTACCATATATATTATATTTGATATTTTATTATAAGGCAAATATCTAATATTTGCCTTATGATAGATATTTGCCTTATAATCATAGGTATCTTTCTATTTATTGTTATTTCCATATCCTTTAATTTATTTGATTATAAATAAGATAACTTTCACACCATTTAGGTGTGGTGGATTAATCAAACATTCACAGTTCCCTAACTTATCATAGCTTAAACGTTCTTATACCCATCACAATCATATCGTTACGTGAACGTACCTTAGTCATATCATCACAGGAACGTATCCTAACGCTATTGTTCTATCAATCTATCACAAACCTATCACTTTCTACCCATATCCTAACCATATTCTTTCATCAATCTCCCCTATCCATAGCACTCTAGTATATAACCTAATCTTAATGTTTCATGAACATATCTTACTCCTATCGTTATATTTCGTTTTGTACATCCTTCTCGTATCCTATCTCAAACATAACATAAACATAATATAAGCATATCTATTCACAGATAATTCACACACATCAGTATATTGACACGTGCAGAACCACAGGCACGTGTCAACATCAAATATAACCATGTCGATAGTAAGCCCATTTACCTGGTTAGCTTAAGTTGTTGTCACGAATATATCCTTAATGAAAGTTCGATTCTGTCCTTTGAAATCCAAATCAACTATGTGAGCCAATGACATCAGTTTCGAGTTTGAACTCTATACATTTATTTCTCTAATTTACATTGGTCTATTGTTAAAAGTCTTCAAAGGTTATATATCTATAATTATATTTTTATTAAAATTATTAGTTATTTGGTATGCGTTTACTTTTCTCTCCCTATTTAGCTTGTGATGTTTAATTCCTCAATTTTTCTATTTATTTATTTATTATTATTATTTAACTCCTTTTTTATAATTATTTTTATTGGTTTATTTCTTTATTTATTTTTTTGGTCTATTACGGTGTTTTTGTGTCATATTCTCTCTAATGCTTAAGTTAGTATTTAGCTAAGAGTCACGTTGAATTAAACATGGTATTATGTACTTTTAATGTAAGATGAGTGCCTTTATTTATAGGTTTACCTTCCAACATTGGTGTCGGGATTGTATGTTTACCTGTTTAGGATCTTAATGAAAAATACTTTCTACCTCAGTTAATAAGTGACACTCCTCGATTTTATTCAAAATAACGTAATAATTTAAATTCATCGCTAGCAAATATTATTCTGTTTCAAGCTTTCTTCAAAGGATGTGTAGTCAGAGTTTGAACGTTTTATAATATATTCTCGAAAGATTATTAAGGAGCAGGACATTGAATGTAGCCAATACATATACATAAAATATTTTGTTGGTTGGCATTTTAAAACAACATTATTTAATAGCTTTTCAAAAAATAAAAAAGGACTATTTTATTTTATTTTTTATTTTTTATTTTTTTGTATACGTTGAGCTACGAGGTTTTCGTCCCCCCGCCTACCGCCCACAGAATTTCGGGCGTTCCACAATTTCGCCTCTTCTTCCTTTCTCCTATAAATTTCCCGATGTGAAAATTGCCATTTCCCCATAACCGTAAACTCTGCTGCATTTTCTCTCCCTTTTCCTTTGCCGATCTCTGTTCCTGTTATCCATGGCGGAATCCAAGGGCAAACTCGAATCTCTCAGGGAGTGGGTTTCTGAGCACAAGCTTCGTACCGTCGGTAAATCTACGTTTTCAATCCTCAGTCCATTGTATTTTCCTGATTTCCGATTGCTTGTTATGTTTCGATTTTGTGTTCTGATTGCATGTTGTTGTTGTTTGGGGTGAAGGATCTCTGTGGCTTAGCGGGATTGCGGGTTCTATTGCCTACAATTGGTCTCAACCTAATATGAAGACCAGCGTGAAGATCATCCATGCTAGGTTCGTTTCTGGCTTTTTGTGTTTATTTTTTTTCTTAATCCTGGATTTTGGCTTTTGCTCTAGTGCTGCCTATTTATGAAGTTTTTATTCTGGAATAAATCGGCGGATTAACGTTATTGGATGAAAGTCTGTAAAAACCATCCCTCTTTTGGGGATCTTGCTGGAGTTTTGAAATCTTTAGGATGTTCTAGAGTTAATCCTGATAAAACAGAGATTATTTTCCCCTAAATTTGTTTGAAGCGATGTTTTGGATGGCTTGGAAAGCTTAATTTTGTTGTGTTCTTGATTATTAAGTTCATGAATTTGTTAGTAGAACAACTTTAATCTCTCTTATATAAAAGCAAAAGAACAAACGTCGCTGCATGATCATGTTTTTCCTTAGATTTTCGTTCTAAGACTCTGAAAACTATCCTATGATTAAGTGCTTCGTTTTCCTGATGAACGCCAAAAATTCTTAGCTTCTGTGCTCTTGTGACCTTCGTGTTAGGAATCACGACTCTCCACAATGACATGATATGCTCCACTTTGAGCACAAGCTTTGCTTTGGGCTTTCCAAAAGGCCTCATACCAATGAAGATCTATTCCTTACTTATAAATGCAGGATCATTCCCTAATAGCCTCTAATTGGAATGGCCTACACACGATTTCTTGGTAAATTGTCACTATTCTACGTATACCATCAGCATAGATTAGAGGGCATTTTTTTAAGGATTCATTGTCCCTTAGGCCCGTTCTCTGGCCATCCTTGAACATTTATTTTCATCATATTTGGGTATATGATCATATATTACTAATCATCTTTGGTCTATTCAGTTTTTTAAATGTCATGTCTAATTATCCATCCATCTATATACTTTCTTTCTTTCTTTGTGTTCAATAATTCTGACATCTTGCTCAAGGATTATACTACGCTTAAGTTGATGTTTCATTATCTCTATATCATCTCTGATCAAAATTTGTACGGAATTTAGTGGAAGATTGACAATTACTATCGAGATTCCGAACATAGATGATCAAAATTTGAATGCCGATAAAAGTTCATCAAAGTGAGAAACTTGACTGAAGTTTGAGGACCAAAATTGCATCTAAACCAAATGTTTTATGTTTTATCTTGGATACTTTTTCTCTGTCGCGTTCAAAAAGGCTATTATATAGGCTGCATGTTCTTGTGTATGAGGTCTGATGTTGATGGTGTTGGGTTGTTGAAAATGGCTATCAGGTTGCACGCACAGGCTTTGACCCTGGCTGCTCTGGCAGGCGCTGCTGTGGTCGAATATTATGAACACAAATCAGGAGCAAAGGCGGAGCGATATGCCAAATTCCTTCCAATTGATAACTACTCAAGGAAGGACTAAGTTTTGTTTTGTGTGTTTGTGTACGTACACAGGAGGGAAGGGGTAATAAAATAGTTTCATTCTCATTCTGAGGCTTAGAAATCAATGTTACTTGTCCATTCTTTTGTAGTATGCAAATATGATGAATATAAGCAATTTGTTTGTGAACCTTCTTGGAGGTGAATGAATGAATGAATGGTGTTGTATTATGAACCAAATGTTGTATTAGAACTATTTATGTTAGCTCATTCATTAATATATCACAATTTTAAAACATGATTAATTTATTCAAATCAAATCCACTATAATTAATTAAATGTTTTGTTGTAATAATTATGTATATATGATTTTTGAAAATTCGTTTTTATTATTTAATTAATGATTTATCATGATTATATAAAATTTATAAATATACACCATTTAAAATAATTTTGGTATTTGATTTTTGAGATATAACCCATGATTCTTCAATTTTATTATTTTATTGATTATTATAATTAAAAGTACATAATTTTATAATTACTAAATAAGCTCAATATACAGAATAAAAATTTATTTCAAAGATTTGATGCAATAAAAATGAAGTAGTGTAAAAAATTGTTGAATTTACATCGAACTATATATGATTCTCATCTTATTTTTAAACATCTATTTATCATATATCTTAAATAAAACTTATCTTAAGAGTTAAATTCTTTGACGAAGTCTATAAGTTCATTGAATTCGTCTTTTGAAAACGATCCCTCCTTTTTAAAAAACAACCTTCTATAAATTACAATATTTTTTATTGCATTTATAATGGAAAGTCAACAAAGCTTGGTGTGCTAAGTTGAACAAAGCCAACGTGGTAATCCAGATGCATGCTATATGTTTAATGTGGATCTTGGAAATGTCCTCTACTTGTTTAAACAATTTTTAGATCGATTTATTATATTATATAATTTAAACAATTTCGCTTCACTCACCAAACGTCCATCCGCTAAGGTTCTCATTTACAATAAATTGAACAACAAGAGCGTTGAATAAATAAAAGTTTTTCACTCACGTTGACTGCTTTTGTTGTGAGCGTATACCCTAATTTCGAACATTCTTCTCCTTGCATTATCGAACTAAATTTGGAACCCCTAGTATTTTCTCTTTCCACTTTCAGTCATCAGTTTACAACGACCTACTACGAACACTGTGTCCAATTTCTCCACTAATCGAACCATTGTTCTTGAAAATACAAGTTCTATTGTTGTGCAAAATGGGCTCCGAAAGTTATTTGAGAAAATATTAACATCATATCTTCCTTGATACAATGTGCGTATGGATTGAGTTGGAAATTTTTTTTAAACAAATCTGAAAATTGAGTTGGTTACCCGAGCAACTTGAATATAATCCACACCTAATCCAACCTTTTATTTTTTTATTAGATTGAATTTTCGAATGATTTTTTTTGTTAATACTTATCTATAATACATGTCATATTAATAACTAAAATTTTAATATTAAACATTTATAAATCTAGCATTAGTTAATAACTTAAAATATAATATTTTTATAAGTAGAGTTTAAATGGTAACTCTAATTTCGAGTGGATTGTAACCTATTTTAGAGTTGATTGGATTAACCCGACCTTAAACTTTTTAATTTTTTAAAAATTCATAGTTTGAACAGAATAATTTGAGTTTATCGAATTATCAGACGAGTCGACTCGAGCTACCTAGCCAAGTGGGGTGTAGTGTGTGGGTTAAGAGAACAAACCCATTGGAAGTCCATGTCCATCGGCGGCCCAATCTGGTTACTATATATTATAAACCTAGCTCGTCTAGGGCTTCACTTGGCGGCCGTCGGTATCTGAGTTCTCAAATTCTCTGCAGCACCCGGTAATTCTCTCTTCTTCTCTCTTCTTCTCTCTTATGTTGCTACCAATGATCTTAATCTAGTCGTTTTAGGCATCAATACATTGGATTTTCTTCGGATTGCAGAGATTTTTAACTAAATCGAAAATGAGTCGAGGAGGTGCAGCCGGTCCCAAGGGGAAGAAGAAGGGAGTAACTTTCACAATCGATTGTTCGAAGCCGGTGGAGGATAAGATTATGGACATTGCTTCTCTGGAAAAGTTTCTTTTGGAGAGGATTAAAGTCGGAGGCAAGGCTGGAGCTCTTGGCGATGCCGTCTCTGTTACTCGTGAGAAGAGTAAAATTACCGTCACTTCTGACAGTAATTTCTCCAAAAGGTATACGTTTTTTTCCCTTTCATTTGAATCATTAGTTTGTTATGAATCAATGTTGAGGCCAATTTTATTTCAGAAGTTGTATTTTGGATGTAGTTTTGTACATCAAGTTTGTATTGAGGAGTGGCTAGGTTGAATATTTCTTACTTGATAGTGTTTTGAATGTTACAATTATGTGCTATTGTTCTAAAGCTATATTTTAGATTTTTTTATAGTGAGGGGGAACTTGGGCTTGTTATGTTTGATATTTGTCTGTATGATGAACATGATTGAAAATACTGAACTCGGATGGAGAATTCTGAGATTTGACACGAGGGAAGAATAATTGATTCTAAAATTAGTGTTGTTTTGTTTGAATTTTGTTCTGTCTAAAGTTATTGATTGAATGCGTATTGAAAATCCATTTGTAGAATTCTGAGTCAACATTTCCAATACCATTACAACATTTTGAGGGCTCTGATTATATAATTTCTTAACGGGTTTCAATTCTTCTATTTTTGGGAATATAGAATAGGCTGTTCATATTGGAAAATTGATTGGCAGTTTCCTTGCACCCTCGTATCAGAAACACATAGTGAGTAATGTAACTAGTTAGAGTGTAACCTAAACATAGTGAACTTGTTATGTTTTCTTGATGTGCTGGTTGCATTGGTTTGTTTGTGAATATGTAGAAATAGAACACTGTGCTGTTTGATGTGCTAATTATTTGTTCTTTTGAATCTATTATTCCTGTAAATTTGTTCATTTTTTTGTCGAAGTATTCATGTGGGCACATAGTTCTAGTGATTTGTGATTGGTTTTGTTATTTAGCTTATTCCCTCCCTTGTTCCTTTCCCCAATGAAGCAATGTGGTCTTCCAATAAGTTCATTTTAGCATATTATTGAGATGGTTCTTGGAGTTGATTGATGTCGATCGACTTATGTATTTGTGTCTAAGTTTCTGCATTTAATTGTGTCTTCATTCCTACACTTGAAGATATAGGAATAGGAACTGAGAGGGATAGAATAGATCACAAATCGCTCGGCCTATTTACTCATTGGTGATGTGTTACCAAGCAATATCTTAGGCAGTTGTAGAAACTCAATATCTAAATTGCATTAGTCTCTCCGTTTGTTCTTCTGACACATAGCATTAGCCATTTGGCCCCGAGAACTCTGGCGTGTATAAAACAAAAATGCTTGTATGGGTAAGGAACATGATATATGACTGATTTTATCTTATATCTGTCTGTTGTAGATATTTGAAGTACTTGACCAAGAAGTACCTGAAGAAACACAATGTGCGGGATTGGCTACGAGTGATCGCTGCCAACAAAGATAGGAACGTTTACGAACTCAGGTACTTCAACATTGCTGAGAATGAGGGAGAGGAAGAGGATTAAATTTATGGATTTGACATTGCATTTAAGGAACAAATTATGTCGCAGCAATCTCTCTGTTTTTGTTACTACTGGTGTTTGTGTGATCCTTTATTTTTTTCATTCGAACTGATGCAGTTTAGCAATTTTGTTTTCTTCGACAGTCTTAGATTACTGTTGTTTTTGTGTCATATTTGAGCAACACCAACAATTTTTCACTTACAACCAGCAATGTTTCACTTGTCTTATACGTATATTTTTCTCATGAAACATGATTCTTAAGGTTTTTGCCTCAAATTTTCTTGTAATTTTAGGAGTTCAATTTTTGGTACTGAAGAAATCAATATAAACCGATTCAAAAGAACCAAGAGGGTAATCGATCAATTTAGTTGAATGATTATCGTTTTCAAATTAAAATTTCGGTTTTTTATGCATTTAAACCTAAACTTTATTCTTTGGACAATATATTTTGTTCAATAGACTTGGCTTAACATACTCAAACTTCCCTAAATTGTTGAAATTTCCTAAAACTGATTCATTCATTCCATTATTACATATTCCACTACCCCATTTGCATAAGTTGGGTTCAAAGATATAAACATGAATATATGTGAAAAATAATTAATTCAAACCTGTAACAAAATTACATGCTTAGTAGATATGAATAATTCTATACTAGTAAAACCTGATTTTTTTTTTTTAATGACATTTTGCATATGAATGTAAGGTAGTATATTAGTATTCATTATAATATTGGTCATATAGTTAATTACATAATAAATTACCATGTACTGAAATAAAATCATGAATGCATGAGAAACTTAAATAGAAGGGTAAATTGGTAAGAAAATATGGGGAAAAAAAAGAAAAAAAAAGGAGAGAAGAGAGAAAAGTCTCACCATAATGAACATTTGTGAAGTAGGTGTGAAAGTAAGCTATCCAACCTAATGCAACCCTCCATTTATGTTCGGAATGTTGTTTGTGCCCTAGGAGGTGATTAGTTTAAGTAGGAGAGAGTACGAGAGTATCATTGATTAGTTTAAGTAGGAGAGAGTATGAGAGTATCATAGCCTCACCATGAAGATAGTAGGCTGAGACCCCCACACACAGACAAGGGTGTCAACCCTCATGTAGCATCCATCTGACCATGTGATGATCGAGATAGACAAGTGCGATGATGAGACTGAGGAGGAGGCTGCATCATCAACACACTAAGAAGAATCTACATTAATGCCAAGCTAAGACATAAGCAAGGTTGGAGAGAACGAGACGACACGAATGTTGAAGACAAACTCGGAGAGGGTTGAGTAAGGCCCCAAGCCATAACCTAAAAAGTTAGAATTGACATGAGTTTCGACATGCGGCTTTGGAGTTCAGTTTGTTTAGATGAAAGATGAAAATTCACCAAATTTGGTGTCGATTGGATATTCGACTGTCGCTCCACAGGGCCATATAATTGCTCACCAAAGTGACATCTACTCTAGACGAATTGGAAATGCCTAAAAAATGTACTATAGGGGGATGCATGATGTTAGCTCTCCACCACCTCTAAGCCTTATGGCCTAAGCGAGCTACCCTGTTGCACATACGTGTGTCACAGCATGGGCGAACATCTCGAGCGTTTTCCTTAGAAATGAATATTTCAAGGATAGTGTCGAACGACATGACATGGACACGAGAGAGTTCATGCCTCAATGAGAACCTAGATGGATGGATGTTTGAGATGTTTCAATGAGATGAGTGGCACATGGATCGGTCTCCATAGACATGTTTGAGCAAGCCAAGATGATTAAGGTGTCCCGAGACATAGAGTGACATCACGATACATGGGTTGTGTTGTTAGGAACCAAGATGGTGATGAGATGCTAAGTTGCACATGAGAGATTTTAGCCTAGAAAAGAGGTAAGGTCGAGCCAGATGATTTGGCTAAGTGTAGTGGCAAGTCGGCTAGAGATGCAGACGATTGAATATGCACGCACAGGCTTTTAGGATTCTGCGCATATTGTGTTCGGTTGACAAAGGTGAACCTGGCCTAAGGTTCAACGAAGCCTAAAAGCTGGGCGAAAAATGAAAACACGGCTTGAGTTCCCCTTAAGGCTTGTCATGAGCGTGTCAAGATGATGATGCCACACGGTTGAAGATGTACGATTTCGACAGTTGGTATCAGAGTTTCACTTTGTGTGTCTAAGTTGGACAAGACAATTAGAAATATGAACCTAAAAGTTAAATAAAGACTTCTAGAGGAGTCTTGCTTGTTAGAGAAGCACTAACCAGACTCATTTACCAAGGGCTTGGTAGTTCTAAAATTGGGCAACTGATAACTAAGAGGTGTACCAAATAGGTGTCTTAAGAGCCATTCACATCGAAGAAATAATGCTAATTTAATGCAAAATAAAAAAAGTATCAATGCAAAGTTCGCAATTTAAAGATGGTTAGTTGAGAATTTGGTTGAAGCTTAATGCAAGGAGCGATGTTACAAACTTCTAAACCTTGCTTCTGAAAAGGGTTGTGGCCACGATGAGCAAATATCGTGATATACAAGTCTATGTTGCTACTGTAAAGGGTTGTGGCCATGATGAAAGAATGTCATAACAGAGATCTATGTGCGACTTAGAGAATAGATAGTTGAGGCCAAAGTGGCCATGTTATGGGCACGCTCTCCTTAGCTCATGCGAGGAATGTCGAATGTTAATTTTGTCATGATTTGTCTGGTGAGTCCTGAATCGAGTTGAGAAGTGGGCGAATTAGATCCCTGGTGGGATAGACCACATCCATTAGGTAAGTTGTGTTTTGCCGTACTTATGCTGCGAGTCTCAAAGATCGAGAGGAGGTCCATTATTGCGAGAACCCGTAAGTAGTGTGCAAGATTTTGTATTCATTTTAGAGCATGATAAAATTTAGCGGGTCAAGTTAGCAACCAGTTTGATGTTCAGATCATCATCGAGACAATGCCGAGATTATATAGGGGAGAGTGTCACACTCTATGATGGGATGGTGCCCTCGAGTAAGTCATCAAGGATGATGACTAGTTTAAGTGGGAGAGAATGTCACAGCCTCACTATGAAGACAATAGGTTGTGACATCCACACACAGACAGACAAGGTAGTGACCTTTTAGTAGCGCTTGTCCGGCCACATGAGGGACAAGATAGACAAGTGCCATGAAGTGATCAAGGAGGACGATGCATCATCCAACACACTAAAAATAGTGCATAAAGTCAAACTTAGACATAAGTACGTTTGGAGAGAATGAGGCGACACGAGTATCAAAGACAAGCTCGAAGAGGGTTGGGTAGGGCCTCAAGCCATAACCTTAGAAGTCGGGGTTTCAATATGAGTTTCTGCAATGCGACTCAAGAGTTAATTCTCATATGAAAGATGAATGCTCACCAAATTTGCTTTCGATCGGATATTCGACGGACACTCCACGATGTCGTATGACCACTCGCCAAAATAACGTCTACTCCCGAAGGATTGAAAATGCTTCAAAATGTATTATATGGGAAGACATGGTGTAATTTTTCCCCACCCTTCTTCCTTTGAAATGAGTCTTTCAAGGACAATCTCGGATGACATGGGTGCAACGTCATTGCGCTCCAATTCATGTATTAGAGGGTGGTATATGCACCCATTATCTTGTACGGAGTCTGTAAATGACATGGCATGGACTCGGAAGAGTTCATGCCCTGATGATAACTCGAATGGATGGATGTTTGGGATGTCCTGGTAAGAAAGATAATTAGTCGTGAACAATCTGAAACGAATGAACTCTTCATCCATATAGTGAAAGTACTGGAAACCGTTTTGATTTTATTAAGAATTAAAACAAAGCAATAAATATAAGAGCCTAGCTTCCAAGACTCCATAAAGTTCTCCAATCATGTTCTTCACATTCTACAAGATCACAACACAAGATTATGGCTTGCGGGAGCCTCTTGAAAAAAAAAAATTCCAATGGAATTGGAGAAAGAGAACTTCAAGAGAATCCTAAGAAGAAAGAGTACCAATGGAATTGGAGAAAGAGAACTTCAAGAGAATCCTAAGAAGAAAGAGTACCGAGATTTTATTTAGAATTTTTGTCCAATAATATATTTGAATATCTAATATATTAGAATATAATATCTTATTGAAATTATATTTAAATGTTATAAGATATCCTAATATATATTTAACTAATTTGAATGTCATTCAAATTTCAAATATATTTTTATTTAAGATTTAAATACAATAAATATATTTTCTCTATATTAAATATTGATCGGAACTCTTCAAATTAATATATATATATATATATATTTTCTCCATTTATATTTAACACATCTAATATATTAAATATTAATTTCATTTCAAATTAAATATATATTCTTCTTTATATTTAATATATTTAATATATTAAATATTAATAACCGTTCAAATTTTTCGTTTCAATTAATTGAACCTTTAGTGTTACTATGAGCTAGCAAAAAACTGTCTGAGGTCTGATATGAACCAAGAGACATCAATCATACAATATACTTCAATGAAGATGTGAAAGAAAATATTAGTGAAATTATCCAAAAATATTTCAATTCATGCCACATTGAAGAAAAATGAAGTTTCATGTTATAAATTTTGGGTGAATTACAATTTAGAGTAATTTATAGTTATTGTATTTCATTAATGTATTTTAAGACTTTATAGTTACTTTAGGTTACAATTACATAATGGTTAATTATGACATTAAGTATGAATGTTATAACTCTTGGAATGTCTTTAATAATTTCATTTGAGAATATATAAAGGCATGTATGTTGTATTTGTAAGAGACTTGAAAAGTATATTAAAAGAAGCGTTTATGCTTTCTTTAGCCAGTGACTAAGTTTGTATATGCAACCTAAACTACATAGAATTGAAAAGAAATTTAGCCATTGGCTAAAGAAAGTATAAATGCTCATTTTACTATATTTTCCAAGTCTCTTACAAATATAACATACATGACTTTATATAGTCTCAAAATGAAACTATTAGAGACATTCCAAAAGTTGTAACATTCATACTTAATGGCCATAATTAACCATTATGTAATTGTAAAAACATTAATGTGACATGAATACATTAATGAAATACAATAACTCTAAATACATTAAATTGTAACACAATAACTCTAAATTACGCTAAATTGTAATCCACCCAAAATTTATAACATGAAACTTCATTCTTCTTCAATGTGGCATGAATTGAAATATCTTTTGATAATTTCACCAATATTTTCTTCACATCTTCATTGAAGTATATTATATGACTGATGTCTCTTGGTTCATATCAGGAAGCTTGGACTAAGTTTAGGCTCGTCATCGGAAGTCTGAGGTACTTGACTCATACTCATCCAGACCTTTCATATGCTTTTGGAATGGTGAGCAAGTACATAGAAAAGCCTACTACGAAAGTCCTACCAAGGGTTAAGTTTGCAGAAATGCGGGAGGTTCTAGAAGTGAAGAATCTCGAATAAAGTCAAGCTTGAGAGATTGTGAGCCAATAAACTTGACTGAGTAGAATAAGTTACTAACTTATGGAGCAACTATTGGAAAATTGTCAGTAGTTGCCAAATTGTGGACAATTTTAGCGCTTTAATTAGGAAGATTGTTAGTGGATTTTAACGAGCAGAAAGTTTAGGAAACTAAGTAGAGCTTTAATTAGGAAGATTGGTAGTAGTTTTTAACGAGTAAAAAGTTTAGGAAACTAAGTAGTGCTTTCTCCACTATGAATACTCATTAGATGTATGCTCTTTTCAGAATAACAAAGAGAATTGAAAAGCGTAAGTGCTTAAGGTTTCTCTATTCAAAAGCTTACTCCCCTCAAATTGTTCTTCATTTGTTTGTTTCAACATATTTCGATCGTGGACTACATCTAATATTATCATCTTCTAGTTTTCGATTGAAAGATCCATACATCGTGATATCATCCAATTTCTCGAGATAGTTTGTGCATCTTGGCTTGCTAAGACATATCAATTGAAACTGACCTACGTGTCATTCATCTCATTGGGACATCCCAGACATCTATCTATCTTGGTTCTATTAAGGCATTGGACCCTCCCGTGTCCATACTAAATCATTTATAAAATATGTTCCAGATAATGGGTGCATAATTCAACCTCCGATACATGGGCTGAGGTGCAAAGCCAGTGCACCTGTACTATTTGACACTGGCTTTGAAAGATGCATTTCAAATGAAGACGCCTAAGTCGTTCATCTCCCAATGCTCACCCACATTGTGAAACACATATGTACCACAGGGTAGCTCACTTAGGGCATAGGTCCTAGGAATAGTGGAGAGCTGACACCAGGTCTCCACCTATAGTAGTACATTTTGAGGGATTTCCAATTTTTCTAAAGTAGATATCATTTTGGTGAGCGAACATATGCCCCATGGAGCGCAATCACAACGTCATTTTGGTGAGTTTTCATACGGCTTCGTAGTACATCGTGCTAGATGACTTTCTCTGGGGCACAATCACATCATCAATTGTGAGACATGGTAGCGAGAATGGATGGCAGCGCCAATTTGTACGCCTCTGGCCTACCCTATCTAGAATCTAAAATGGGCATAGGAATCTTATGCTTAGCGTTGTTCCAAAAACTCTAAATCTTTCTTCTACGAGAGTGCTTAGCTCTTCTATCAGCTTTGTGCAATTAATATTCTCTATTTAATCTTTTTTGTATGGTTGGATTAGTAATCTGAACCAACTCTAGTACTATAAGCTAATGTTAGTCTACTTCTTAGAATACAAGTGATCAACACCTGTGCACATATAGTGTCTCAAAGGGTGTCATCTAGATGGTCGTCTGATACATGTTATTATAGAAAAACTCCATGAGATACAGATGCTCGTCCCAGCCACCTGCAGAATCAATAACACAAGCTCTCAACATGTCCTCGAGTATCTAGTTCAATCTCTCGGTTTGCCCATCCGTATAAGGATGAATGGTTTTACTGAGCCTAAGCTGCATTCCTAATGCCTTTTGTAATCTCTTCCAGGGGCGCATGGTAAATCTTGCATCACAATCTCACATGATCGAAACTAGTACACTATGCAATGAATTATCTCTTCCATGTATAACTAAGCCCATTTATCCATTATTTTGCCTTGTTAAAATCGAGATGAAATCAATTCACACCTCCCATTTCTACTGCGGTACATTAAGTGGTTGTAGTTATTCAGAGGGTCGCTGCCATATTGCCTTTACTTGCTGATGATAACTCTCCCAAAACTAGAGTTATACCGAGCCCTTTTACTTAACAATGCATAGAGTATGTGAACTTCACACCATTTTACTATATATTACACAAAACATCAACTCATATGTCAAACATTAATTCACATATTAAACTAATCTCTCTTTATTCCTTGCCACCAATAGCATGATTTCAAATCCTTAAAAATCTTCATGGTTTCCAAGTAGAAAGTATAAGGAGAATCATGGGCTTTGGTTAGTGAGTCCCTCGAGATCTCACCATCACCCAGGTACTACTCCGACCCATTCCCCATGTGGCCCCTTGACCTACGGCCACGAGTTGTATCATAATTTCGGCATGTGTCATGGTCCTACATTTTTTACCGTGTGGCCTCGTGATCTTGACACACTCACGACTAGCCTTAAGGAGAATTAAGCCCCATATATATTTTTCGCCCCGGCTTTGTGGCTTCGTTGAACCTTAGGTGAGGTTTGTCTTCGCTAATCGAACATCGCTTGTGCGGAATCCAAGCTTGTTCAATCACACATGCTGCTTGTGTGTGCATGTTCAATCATTTGCGACATATCCGACTTGCCTCTACACTAGGCCAACTCATTCGGCTCGACCTTGCCTCTGCTCAGACCAAGGTCTCACAATACAACGTCGCATCTCATCTTGCCATCTCGATCCCCATCGACAGGGTCCATATGTCTTGACGCCATCCCGAGTCTCGGGATGTCGTCGACCATCATAACTCGTTTGGTCATGCCATCAAGAATGGGCCCTCATGTCGTTCATCTCATCGGGACTTCCCGAACATCCATCCATCCGAGTTCTATCAAGGCATAGGCCCTCCCGTGCTCATGCCGAGTCATTTACGGATACCGTACTAGATAGCGGGTGTATGTAGCAACCTCCAGCACGCGGGCTAGGGCGCAATACCGGCACACCTGTGCCGCCTGGTATTATCCTTTTAAAACCCATTTTAAAGGAAGTCACCTGAGACACTCGTCTCAGCATGCTCACCCACCCTGTGACACACGTATGTGCCACATGGTAGCTCACTTAGGCCACAGGGCCCAGGGGTGGTGAAGAGCTAACACAATGGTACCCCTATAGTATATTTTGAGCCATTTTCATTCTACCAGGTGTAGACATGATTTTGGTGAGTTGTCATACGGTGTCGTGCATTGTTCGTTCGATGTCCGATTGACACCAAACTTGGCGAGCATTCATATTTCATATGAACGGACTTAACTCCCGAACCGCATGCCCAAATTTCTTCCGAAACCCCGACTTTTGAGGTTAAGGCCCGGGGACCTACTCGGCCCTTCAACAAGCCTATCTTTGCCATTCAAGTCTATTATGATGTCTCTGTCTTGCTTATGTCTCAACATGTCTTCAATGCCCACTTTGCGTGGTGGTGTGTTGGATGATGCATCGTCCTCCTCGATCGCATCATGGCACTCTTCTATATTGGCCCGTATATGGCCAGATGGACGTCTCTTGAGGGACGCCACTTTGCTTGTCATGGCGTGAGGGTCACAACTTACTCTCTTCATAGTATGGTTGTGACATTCTCCCCCACGTAACTTAGTCATCGTCCTCGATGACTTACTCGGGTCACAATCATATTGCAGATTGTGACACTTTGCACCATGTTTTTTTAGCAGGATGTCATTTTTATGCCTTTGTATTTTTCTCACCTAGATGGGATGCACTTCATCATATTTTCAAAGGACGTCTGCCATATTTTAGCAAGTTACTTGCCCCATGTTATGGTAGGCTTGTCCTACCCATGTTTAAGGATGTCACATTCATGTTAATGACGTTCACATATCCCATGATCTTTTAGGTTTTTCATGGAGAGTAGCCTAGGGACATGTTAAGAACAACTATCATGTAGACAATGTACCCTGACCCATCACTACAAGCCAAGAAATCATACCAAGTTCCTAGTTAGAATAAGGGACCTTAACATCCACCATAGACAAACTTATAAGTAGGCTACTTACTAAATTTTATACTTATTCCATTTTTTTCAGGTAACTAATGATGGTGTTAATATAACACATGCAGAAGCAATTTGGATTTTAGGCACTTTTAGAACATCAATTATAGTAAATAACTGCATGTTCATAAGTATTAAAACTTAATGAGTTTGAATACTAACCTTTTGTAGTTCAAATTTCTTTTTCCTCGCGAACCGGTTTCGAACCACCACTATTGTCTTCTCCACTATCCTTCGGCCTTAGAACGGGATTGTGGAATCCGGTGAGTGACTAAACTTGGGAGGGATTTTGTATATATGAAGAGAGTGTTTGTGAGAGGTTTTTCTCAAGGTTTTTCTCAAGGTTTTTCACGAAGAAGAAGATCTTTCATGTATTATGATCACTCTATTTATAGAGTCATGTTTGCTTGTTCATGTAAATTTGAGATTACCAAATTTTGACACTCAAAATTCCACTTAAATGTTTGGGATTATGTGGCAAGCATGCATGCTTGAGTTAACCAAATTTTGACAATCAAAATTCCACTCAAATTTGTGGGGTTTATTTGACAAGCATGCAAGTTCGGTTAAACCTAATTTTGACACCTCAAAATTCCACTAACATGGATTTTTCCATTAAATGAAGTCAACATTTTGACTTTCTTCATTTTGATTCAACCATCAATCATTTTGATTCAACCATGGATTTGAATTTTAATTTCAAATTAAAGTAATATTAAATGATTAATTCAACTATTTAATTAATATTTAATTTTAATTCAAATGTCAATCCCAATTAATTCCGATACATATTTGATTAAAATATTTAAATCTTATTTAAATATCTCAGATTCTCTCTTTTTGTTTAATTCGTAAATAAAACAAAAATGCGGTTAAATATATCATATATATGTAGTGCATTCTCCCTAATTTGAATTCGAACACTTCGAACTCACTCGTCACACTATTCTATGGTTTAGTTCGATATGAGCTAGCAGAGGGACCTAATGGACCTATAGATCATGGGCTCCAACGATCCAAGATTAACCGGTTAAACTCATTAACCTTGTTAACCAACATTCATTAACTACTAGGTCATTCCACTATAGCCTAGTAGTAGCACTTCCCTCACTATAGATATATTTCTGTCTATTTGATATAACCATGATTAGTAAGTTGATCCTTCACAGGTTGTTTGTAACTAGAGTTGGATCAATTTACCGTTTTACCCCTGAAGTTACTTCTTGTTTCTTATGTGTCACTGATCCTCCGATGAACAATTGGTTTGTGGTCCAACCAGTAAACTGAATCACTCTCAGGCCAATGAGAGGGTGGGGCCCCTTGTTCAAGACTTGGAGTCAGTACTTAAGGGAACTATCTCTCTTCTATCCCTAAAAGTGGGTAGGAGTAATTCCATCTTGCACCCCACGTCCTCAGCCATTTACCCAGTCTTACCCCTGAAATGGGAGGCCTATTGAGTCGGCGAACTTGAGCCGCTCTCACCCATGCAAATCTAAGGATAATTCCGAATAAACAAGAGTTCATGGTTAGCTCAGGATTAGGATAAAGTTACCTAGGTCATCGAACGACATTATAAAGTGAGAATGATTTTCTTCATGGTCCGATCTTATGCAATACTCATTGCATAGGACGCCCCCACTCACATATCTCCACATGTACAATTTTAGTGATCACATTGTTTATATCATATACAAAAGTGGGCCGCATCCATAATGTCCCCAGAATAAGGTACTTAAACTTATCCTTATACTATAGATCATTTTGACTATATACTTGAACTTGATCAACTCTTATGTCTCGACATATAGTTTAAGTAATCATACTATAGCCAGAGTGTTCTTAGTTTATTGGATTTAGATTAATGATCGTAAAGTTCACTTTATTCAATAACAATCTTTACTGAATAAACAACAATAATAACTTTATTAAAAATAGAATATGTTTTTGTGTACAAAATATATGAGTTTTAGGACATAAAACCCAACAAACTCCCACTTGGACTAAAACTAGTGGGGTTTTATAATGTTGAGTAGAGAGAAAGACATAAATACAATAAACTAGGGCATCACATACTCATGCCTTTTCTCCCACTTGCCCTAGATTACATAACTCGTAGTCCTAGACTCACTAGATGCCCTTCAAACACTTTAGCCGTGAGGGACTTTGTAAATGGATCAACAATGTTGTGCTCTGAAGCTATCTGTGTGACGATCACATCTCCTCATTGCGCAATCTCCCTTATGAGATGATATTTGTGCTCAATATGTTTTCCTCGCTTATGACTTCTTGGTTCTTTTGAATTTGCAACTGCTCCACTGTTATCACAATAAAGAGTGACGGGAAGATGCATATTTGGAATGACTTCCAAATCAGTTAAGAACTTCCTAAGCCATACAGATTCTTTCGCTGCTTCAAAGGCAGCAACGTATTCAGCCTCCATGGTGGAATCAACAATGCAACCTTGCTTTATTCTTCTCCATATTATTGCTCCTCTGTTCAGAGTGAAGATAGATCCTGATGTCGATTTCCTCGAATCTACATCGATCTGAAAATATAAGTCAGTGTACCCTGTAAGGATCAGATCCTTAGCACCATACATTAACATATAGTCCCTCGTTCTCCTAAGATACTTGAGGATATTCTTAATGGCAGTCCAATGAACACGTTCTGGATTGAACTGATATCTGCTGACAATTCCCACAGCATAGCATTTGTTGGGTCGGGTACGTAGCATGACATACATCAGACTACCGACCGCTGATTCATAGGGAATATGTCTCATATCCTCAACTTCTTGAGGTATCTTAGGAATTTGTTCCTTCGAAAAATGAACTCCATGCCTGAAAGGTAATAATCCTTTCTTGGAGTCCTGCATCTTATATCGAATCAACATTTTGTCGATGTACAATGCTTGAGACAATGCTAGTGTTTTGTTCTTGCGATTTCGAACAATTTGAATTCCAAGAACAAACTGAGCCTCTCCCAAATCTTTCATTTGGAATTGTGTTGCTAGCCAATGCTTAATGTCAGTAAGAAATCCCACATTATTTTCAATGAGTAAGATATCGTCAACGTACAACACTAGGAAAGTGTAGAGTTGACTATCCTTTTATAAACACAAGATTAGTCAACATTTTGTTTAAAACCATAAGATTTGATCGCAGTATCAAACTTTATATTCTAGGATTGAAATACTTGCTTCAACCCATAAATGGATCTTTTAAGCTTGCAAACCCTTTGCTCGTGATCCTGTTCAATGAACCCCTCTGGTTGAGCCATATAGATACTCTCTTCAAGATTGCCGTTTAGAAAGGCTGTCTTAACATCCATTTGCCAAATTTCATAATCATAAAATGTGGCAATAGACAAGAGTATTCTAATCGATTTAAGCATAACAGGAGAGAAGGTTTCTTCATAGTCCACCCCCTCTCTTTGGGTATAACCCTTTGCTACTAGTCGAGCTTTAAAGGTCTGTACCTTATCGATTTGGTCTCATTTTCTCTTATAGATTCATTTTCAACTAATAGGTTTTGCCCCATCGTTGTTGATCTACAAGTTCCCAGACTAAATTAAAGTACATTGACTCCATTTCAAGATTCATGACTTTAATCCACTAATCTCTATCTTCATCATTCATTGCCTATTTATAGGTCAATGGATCCTCAATGCCATCATCAGATATGATGACTTGAGTTTCTGCCAAACCCAAGTAACGATCGGGTTGTGTTATAACCCTCCCACTACGTCGAGGCATTCTCAACTCTTGAGAAGGATGTGATTGACCAGAAGTGTCAGCTCCATCAACAACTCTTGTTGAAGGACCAACTTGATCAACAACTCTTGTTGTTGTATTAGTAGCTTCTTTAGAAATCTCACTTAATACTAGTTTGTTGCGAGGTTGATGATTTCTTACGTGGTCTTCCTCTAAGAATGTAGCGTTTGTTGATACAAACACTCTATTTTCTTGAGGGTCATAAAACAAACCACCTTTCGTTTCTTTGGGGTATCCTACGAATAGACATAATTTTGAATGACGTTCTAATTTCTTGGGGTTTTGCAACAACACATGTGCTGGACATCCCCAAATTCTAAAGTGACGTAAACTACCTTTACGCTCTTTCCATAACTCATAAGGTGTTTCTGAAACACTCTTAGTAGGAACCATGTTCAAAATGTATGTAGCAGTCTCCACTGCATATCCCCAAAACGGATCGGGTAATTGAGCGAAACTCATCATAGACCGAACCATGTCTAACAAAGTTCTATTTCTCCTTTCTGATACACCATTTTGTTGAGCCATTCCAGGGGCTGAGAGTTGATACCTTATTCCATGTTCTAGCATATAGTCCTGAAATCTTAAGTCCATGTACTCTCCTCCTCGATCTGATCGAAGTGTTTTAATAGTTTTACCTAATAGATTCTCAACCTCAGTCTTATACTCTCTGAATTTTTCAAGAGCTTCGAACTTGTGACGCATTAGATAAAGATAGTCATACCTTGAATAATCATCAATAAAACTAATGAAATATTCATACCCTCCTCGTGCTTTGACATTCATTGGACCACAGAGATCTGTTTGCACGAGTTCTAAGGTTTCTTTAGCTCTATAACCTTTTTCAAAAAACGATCGTTTAGTCATTTTACCCTAAAGACGAGGCTCACATGGAGGTAAAGAGTTGTCTTCTAACTCATTTAGAAGTCCTCTTTTAACCAATCTCTCAATCCTATTGAGATTAATGTGGCCTAGTCTTAAGTGCCAAAGATAGGTATTAGGAGAAATCTTTTGTCGTTTATTTTGAGTTTCTACTGTTTTAAACATCTTGGTATTTAAAATAGCTTTTGTTTCGCTCGGTTTTAACATATATAAGTTGTTTTCTAGTTTTGCAGAACAAATATGAATACCTCTTTTGCAAATGAACACTTCATTGATTTCAAAAGATACTTTATACAATTGTTCTAATAAACAAAAGATAGATATTAGATTTCTTTTCATTTCAGGAACAAAAAGTACATTATCTAATATAACGAATCTATCTCCAAAAAACAACTTTAAATTTCCTACTGATCTTTCTGAGACAATCTCTCTTGTTCCAACCCTGAGTGTTATCTCGCCGTCCACAAGCATTCTCCAGGAGCTAGTTTCCTGGTAAAAAAAACAAATATGATTAGTCGCCCCTGAATCTAGTATCCAAGTTGAGTTGTCATACTCTACTAAACATATTTCTACTACGAGTAAATCATATTTACCTTGTTGTGTCTTTTCGGCTTTCTTCTTTACAAGGGATTTTGGGCAGATTCTCTTCCAGTGCCCGTTTTCGTTGCAATGGAAACATTTTCCTTTATCTGCTTTTTAAACCTTGTGTTTGCGATTAGTAGAAATCTTATTTTTCCTTTTACCCTTCTTCTTCATCAAAACACTTTTAGAAGTTGAAGGTCCACACTTATTTTTGGAGAACAATCCTCGTAGTAATTTCTTGGAGATAGCAACATTTGCTTCTCCTGTTTGTCCCTTGTTCGTTAAGAAGGATTAATAAGTTTGTAACTCATTGAGAAGAGCATTCAAGTTATATTCTATTTTGTTCATTACAACATTTGTGCAGAACCGGAAGAAGCTCTTCGGAAGAGACATCATGATAAAACTGACTTGACTCTTCTCATCAATGACAACTTCATTTTCTTCTGCCACATTGAATGGACCATCATGTCCAGGACATGTTCTCTAACTGAGGTCCCTTCTTTCATACGACAGTTGTAAATGTATTTTATGGCTTCATGTCTAAGGGAGAAGGACGGTTGTCCAAACATCCCTTTTAGAGATTCCATAATCTCTTTTGCAGTACCCATAACATCGTGTTTCTTAGCCAAAACATCAGATATACTGGCTAGAATGTACACTCGGGCTTTGTCATTTGTCTTTATCCATCTGTCATACGGATCCCGAACTGTTCGGTTTGCATTTGAGCTGGGGTTTGGAGGACATTCCTCAGTTAAAACAAACCTTAAATCATCAATTACCAGTATTGTGTTTAGGTTTGATTTCCAAGTTGCGTAATTGTCGCCGTTTAATTTCTCAGAAGCGAGTAATTATACTATTGAGTTTGTCATGCTGTGATATAAAGAAAATTCTATTAGTGATTTGACTTAATCCGATTTAATCCAATCTTTTTTAGCAAATGTAATAATGTACCAAAAAATTATTAATTTGCAACGATACTTTAGTGAGTTAGAGCAACTGCTACTGAGGGGCAGCCAATCACTCATTAACTAAACCAAGACATTCTTGACTTTAAACACTAATCCCAGAATAACTCTTGTTCCTATAGTGTTTTTAGTTATCGCTATTTTGGTCAAGAATATACTAACTCTTAGTAATTCTTCGTATGTGTGACCTGCCATTTTCAGACCTCAGAGATCGGTCCCAACAATGCTATCGAATGAAGAAGCCAAAGTTGGGAACAAACCTAAGAAATCCTATCTATTTCTGGAGTTTGCGTTGTTTCAACTCCCATGTTACGACCCTCCGAATGGGTAGTTGCTCTAGAGCAACATGCAGGTGGAATATGGGAATCTCACGGTACAACCTAGTGGTGGAGACCATAGGAGGTGTTGATATACTTCCTTCTCCCACTTACTATAAATATTTTCTCTATTCACCTTGTTATTGACTCATGCAAATATCTTCTGAATGGAGGACGCTCCCAGGGCGACACAAGGCCGAGCATGAATCTCACGGTGTGAATTTTTCAGAGAGCGTAAAAGGAAAACGTTGTATCTCATATATCTTTTTTCTCCCACTAAGTATTTTAGACGGTTGGATATACTTATTACTTAGGTATATTCCAGTTAATTAAATATAACTTAAGTCTAGATGATTTTTCTAAAACTTATATCACTTAAGCATGCTCATAAAACTTGGCTAACTAAGCTCAAGTACTGGTCCGATCTCCAGGTAGTAGGTGTTCCGTAAACTATAAACTTAAGTACCTCCAGCCTTAGACAAGATCATGTCAGGTGAGCTTTCTCGTAACCCCAATTTTGTAAGACATCGACCTATTTTAATTATTAAAATTGATCGTGCTCGGTTCTTAACCCTCACTGCGCATGCACTTATCTTTATTATAGATTTTAACGTTTATCTCGTTTTATGACGTTGAAAATAACCTATAACATGCATCTAACATGCTTTATATAACAATTATATAATAATCCATTCCATGCAATATAACAATTTATATCTATCACTCATAGAACCCTAAACATGCATACTATACATTATAACACTTATAACATATTTGGAATGCATGAAACATGCTTAGCCTATGGTGGGATTTTAAATCTATCTGACATACTTTATGCATATACATTTTCTATTTAATTAAAACATACATTCATAATGCATAATTAATTAAACATGGTAAAGTGGATTGGTTTTGACATTTTAAAACAAGCCACTAACTAAATTATTACATTAATAATTAAAAATAACTTGAACCGCTCCCGAGGATCACGAACTGGGCAAACCAACTCTTAAAAATGTTGAACCGGACCCCAAAGGCAGGAAAACCACCCGAACTGCCTCTTCCATCTTCTTCTACGGTTCAGCTTGCTATCTCTTCCATTTTCGATCAATTACAACCTAAAATGGACTCTAATGACTCCATAAAAATTACAGACCTTTCTTCATTCATTAAAGCCCATACACATTAGGCTTATTACAATAATTGTATCAAATGGAAGCATAAAAAAATGCCAAAACCAAAACCATCCACTTTAGCAACCACAAAATTTCATTCATGAAATGGTACCCACCATAATCAAATTAATGTAAATAAAGTGCCTAAAAATTGCTCTGATACCAATTTCTCAATCCTATTGAGATTAATGTGGCCTATAGATCATGGGCTCCAACGATCCAAGATTAACCGGTTAACTCATTAACCTTGTTAACCAACATTCGTTAACTACTAGGACATTCGACTATAGTCTAGTAGTTGTACTCCCCTCACTATAGATATATTTCTGTCCATTTGATATAACCATGATTAGTAAGTCGATCCTTCACACGTTGTTCATAACTAGAGTTAGGTCAATTTACCGTTTTACCCCTAAAGTTACTTCTTGTTTCTTATGTGTCACTAATCCTCCGATGAACAATTGGTTTGTGGTCCAACCAGTAAACCGAATCCCTCTCAGGCCAATGAGAGAGTGGGGCTCCTTGCTCCAGACCTGAAGTCAGTACTTATGGTGGTCCAACCAGTAAACCGAATCCCTCTCAGGCCAATGAGAGAGTGGGGCTCCTTGCTCCAGACCTGGAGTCAGTACTTATGGGAACTACCTCTCTTCTATCCCTAAAAGTGGGTAGGAGTGAATTCCATCTTGCACCCCACGTCCCTAGCCATTTACCCAGTCTTACCCTTGAAATGAGAGGCCTATTGAGTCGGCGAACTTGAGCCACTCTCACCCATGCAAATCTAAGGATAATTCCGAATAAACAAGAGTTCATGGTTAGCTCAGGATTAAGATCGAGTTACCTAGGTCATCGAATGAAAAGAAAATTAGTCTCAACAGTAAACGACATTATAAAGTGTGAGTGATTTTCTTCATGGTCCGATCTTATGCAATGCTCATTGCATAGGACGCCCCCACTCACATGTCTCCACATGTAGAATTTTAGTGATCACATTGTTTATATCATATACAAAAGTAGGCCGCATCTATAGTGTCCCCAGAATAAGGTACTCAGCCTTATCCTTATACTATATATCATTTTGACTATATACTTGAACTTGATCAACTCTTATGTCTATACATATAGTTCAAGTAATCATACTATAGCCAGAGTGTTCTTAGTTTATTGGATTTCGATTAATGATCGTTAAATTCACTTTATTCAATAACAATCTTTACTTCAATAATAAAAGTTGCAAATAGAATATGTTTTTGTTTATAAACTATGAGTTGTATGACATAAAACCCAACAAACTCCCCTTTGGACTAAAACTCTAGTGGGGTTTTATAATGTTGAGTAGAGAGAAAGACATAAATACAATAAACTAGGGCATCACATACCCATGCCTTTTCTCCCACTTACCCTAGATTACCAACTTGTAGTGTTAGACTCACTAGGTGCCCTTTAAACACTTTAGGCGTGAGGGGATTTGTAAATGATCAACAATGTTGTGCTCTGAAGCTATCTATGTGATGATCATATCTCATCGTTGCACAATCTCCTTTATTAGATGATATTTGCACTCAATATGTTTTCCTCACTTATGGCATCTTGGTTCTTTAGAATTTGCAACTGCTCACTGTTATCACAATAAAGAGTGATAGACAGATGCATATTTGGAATGACTTCCAAGGCAGTTAAGAACTTCCTAAGCCATATAGATTCTTTCATTGCTTCACAAGCAGAAACATACTCAACCTCCATGGTGGAATCAACAATGCAACCTTGTTTTATTCTTTTCCATATTATTGCTCATTCGTTCAGAGTGAAGACAGATCCCGATGTCGATTTCCTCGAATCTATATTGGTCTAAAAATCTGAGTCTCTGTACCCTATAAGGATTAGATCCTTAGCGCCGTACATTAGCATATAGTACCTCGTTCTCCTCAGATACTTGAGGATATTCTTAACGGCAGTCCAATGAGCATGTCCAGGATTGAACTGATATATGCTGACAATTTCCACAGCATAGCATATGTCAGGTCGGGTACACAACATGGTATACATTAGATTACCGTATGCTGATGCATAGGGAATATGTCTCATATGCTTAACTTCTTGAGGTGTCTTAGGACTTTGTTCCTTCCACAAATGAACTTCGTGCTTGAAAGATAATAATCTTTTCTTGGAGTCTTGCATCTTATATTGGACCAACATTTTGTCAATGTACGATGCCTGAGACAATGCTAGTGTTTTGTTCTTGCGATTCCGAACAATTTGGATTCCAAGAACAAACTGAGTCTTTCCCAAATCTTTAATTTGGAACTGTACTGCTAGCCAATGCTTAATGTCAGTCAGAAATCCCACATCATTTCCAATGAGTAGGATATCGTCAACGTACAACACTAGGAAAACTACTGTAGATTTTACTATCTTCTTGTAAACACAAGGTTCGTTAACATTCTATTTAAAGCCATAAGGTTTGATCGTAGTATCAAACCTTATATTCCAGGATCGAGATGCTTGCTTCAACCCATAAATGGATCTTTTAGCTTGCAAACCTTTTGCTCGTGATCTTGTTCAATGAACCCCTCTGGTTGAGCCATATAAATACTCTCCTCAATATTGCCGTTCAGAAAAACTGTCTTGACATCCATTTGCCAAATTTCATAATCATAAAATGTGGCAATGGACAAGAGTATTCTAATCAATTTAAGCATAGCAACAGGAGAGAAGGTTTCTTCATAGTCCACCCCCTCTTTTTGGGTATAACCCTTTGCTACAAGTGGAACTTTAAAGGTCTGTACCTTACCGGCTTGGTCTCGTTTCCTCTTGTAGATCCATTTGCAACCAATAGGTTTTACCCCATCTGGTTGATCTACAAGTTCCCAGACTAAATTGAAGTACATTGACTCTATTTTAAGATTCATGACTTTGATCCACTGATTTTATCTTCATCATTCATCGCCTGTTTATAGGTTAATGGATCCTCAACGACATCATTAGATATGATGACCTGTGTTCTTGCCAAACCCAAGTAACGATTGAGTTGAGTTATAACTTACGGAAGACATTGTGCATGCCATTGGTGATTTCTCAAGTAGTGTCACGACTAAGCCTATCTAACTCACTAATGCTTAACAAGCCAGACTTATTCTACACCCCTGTTTCATCTTCGAAAAATGATAATCTTCTTATACATCTATGAGACAACATGATCTATTATCCATAAACAAGAAGGAAGACCTGGATGATCCGCTCAAACTCGTTTTTATACATCTATGAGACAACATGATCTATTATCCATAAACAAGAAACTAAGTTTATAATCCTCAACATAAGATTCAATCATACATAAAAATCACTATACATGCATAGTAAAACATAACATAACATCATTTCTCGAATATATCTTCTTTATAAGTAAAGGGTTTCATCGATTTTCTTAAAAGAAGAATTTGCACATTTTTAATTTTGAATCTCTAGGGTTGACCATTCAAATGTGAGAGGTATTGCATTATTGGGAGGAGTAATAAAGTGGTCATACATTTGAATTGTTGGCAAGTGGAAGAGATAAGTAAGTGATTTAATAACCCCACGTGTAGCCAAATAGGGTAGGAGAGATGGGTCATTGTCTTTTGTAATAATAATGATTGTTGAAAGAAAAGGAACAACACAAAGCAAATAAATAATGTTATGTAAGGAAAAGCCTCAATATTCGTGCATTGCGTGTGGAAAGCCCTCCTTTTTTTTTTTTATTCTATCTCAGACACCATATATCACTTGTGTTTTACTTGCAATATAAGCCAAACCATTCATCAATTCTCCCTTTCTCTCACTTCAATTTCCAATATGCCCTAATTCCCTTTATCAACCTACCCTTAACCCTTCCTTTTAGCCCTTTAAAGATCTCCTGCAACTCAAGGGTAGGGTGAGAATAGTGGAATCCCCCCACTTTTAAGGCATACTCCTAGCTAATATTAGTATTGGAAAAGAATCAAGCTTCATTTATGCAATAAATACAATAATTTATGATAGATGTTCATTTAGATTTAGGTTGTTTGTTCAATATATTTCGAGATTTACTTACATAGTGGATAATTATGGTCATAAATTATGAAAGTTACAACTCTTAGATTGCCTCATCGAAGGTTAGTTTTTATTTTCGAGATTTACTTGAAAAATGTAGTAAAACGAACATTTTTTTTTTCTTTTCGCCCATGACCCTTATCACTCACCCAGTTACGGATTTTTAAAGTTATTGTAATGATAAATATATTAACATCTTTCTTAGTTTTCATTTAAAAAAATATTTAAATTCTTTATCAAATAATTAAAATTTATTATTTTAGTTTTTGGATTAATGAAAATAATATTAAAAATGTTTTTTAAATATAAAAAAAAACTAAAAATCAAACAATTACATAGGAATAAATTAAAAATCTCAAAATATATATATATATATATATATATATATAGAGAGAGAGAGAGAGAGAGAGAGAGAGGGAGAAGAATCCCCCACATTTTAAGGCAAAGTAAAAGGATGACTTGGGGTTTAAGCAAGGTAAATGTAAGAGAGAGAGAGAGGTAATATTTTAGACTGTCAAAAAAATTCACCTGGATCAGAAACCATATCAACCATTTCATTTGTTTACGCCATCTTTCTGTCTGACATAATCTTCTATTTATGTCTCTACATCACTTATTATTATTATTACTTTTTCATTTTTAACCATAATTTTTCATTCATTTTGAGTTTTTTTTTAATAACTTTGAATAATCCTTACTACAAACTTGCACGATAGCAAATTAGTCATTCATTTTCGAATCAAATGGACAAAACGTAATCAAAATAATGATAATATTTGAAGAACAAATGAGTTCGAAATCGAAATTCGAAGTGCTCACGACCTAAGCACCACTCTGTTCAATCACCATCTTCATAATTTCGCTACACGTGTAAGTTTTAGTGAGTATAAAAATATATTTATTAACCAACCTCATTTAAACTTATATTTAATACATGTTCGATCCTAACGATTTATATGCCAAAAATATGAAAACTTGACTTCGAGAACAATTTATCTATTCTCAACTATAGTATAGTAATATGTGTGGGTCGTTTTGTAATTAAAAACACGGCTCTAGAGGTGTTATGTTTACTTCAACACAATGCCTCATTAAAGCATTATTGATTATCAACTATAGTGTCTTAATCTTTCTAATAACTATCAAGCAACTAAGTGATATCAAATTCAAATACTTAAATGAGTGCAAGAGCTCAAATTCTTATTAGTTTGTCTTCAATGCAGGAGTCTAGTCGAGCCAATGACCCTTGCCTACAGGCTTGCAAGAACGACCCTAAAACTAATTCCTAAAGTTGCATGTGACTCGAGTATTTTTTTTTTTTTTTTTCATGAATGTTATAAATAATTGATGATTTTCGAATGAAGGGTCTTAACGGTTTTTCAATTGTGAACCTAAATTGATTCACTTACGGGGTACGAGTTTAATTTATAGTATTTTACAAAAAGGGTAGCTTCTAAAAATAAATAATAATATGAATAATATGAATATATTTAGAAAATGGGTAACCATTTTGTAATATTTTAAACATACAAAATAAAATTACAATATTTAAACAAAATCCAATGTCTCCTCCATGATCTTGAAAGCCAAGCTTGTTGTTTTCCTGCAATGAGATTATGAACTAATTAAAAAAAAAAAAAAAAAAAAAAAGATAAGAAGGTGAAGAAGAGATGTTGGGGATGGTTGTGTGTGTGTGTTGATAGAGCATAAGAGCGAGAGAGGCATGTTGGAGAAAGGGAGCACGTGCAGAGGGAAAGGGAAAGGGAAGGGCCTTGCACGTGCCCTGCTTCTCCAGCAGGAGTCTCTCGCCCAGGCGGCCGCCATTGATGAGGAAAGTGAAGGTTTTGGTGTGTAAGGTGAAGGAGGAGAAGAAGAAGAAGAAGAAGAAGGTGTTTAAATAGGGAATTTAGAGGGAGAGAGAGAAGAAAAGATTGAGTCTGAAAATGGGTATTCTTTAAAGAATGCATACAGACAATGGCTTCTTTTCTTGTGACAACCAATTTTTTTTTATTATCATCCTCCACAAGCTATGTCTTTATTGTTCCTTATTATTAATGCATCCATCTTTTTCTTTTCTCATTGAAAACAGTGTTACCCAACCAGCAAAAAAATAAATGGCTCAAATTTTGACTTACAATGGTTAAACCATAATCAATCCGAAATATTATTGGTTGTGTTCGAGTCTATGTCGGGACTACATAGGGTAGGATTGATTATCTCTTGGAAGGAGGGGGCGTCCACCTTTCAAAGGGAGCGTGGAAGCTTTCTCTTAATAAGCTATAGTCTTAACATTTTTTAGACTATCACCCAAGTGTATATGCGAGAGCTAAGGTCTACTAGCAGATATTGTTCTTTTTTGGAATTTCCCTCCAAGCTTTAAAATGCGTTTGCTAGGAAGAGGTTTCCACAACTAACAACCAACGTGGGATATTACAAGCTTTTTCCAGATAATTAAGCTACATGATAGACATTGATTCATCCCATAATTAGCTAGGTTCATTTACCACACGAGATTGAGATTCTGTGCGATTCTGTGCAAATCTACCTTGAATAGGATGAAGAATCTCCATTTAAACAGGGAGGGAGCGGATAAAGATTTCCCCCTCGTTAAATAAATGAAGTTAGAGATGAGAATTGAACCGCGAATGGGAGAGGAATCACAAAAATTTATCTTCCTTAAATAAATGAGGCAGGGGATGAGAATTATATTCTCCGTCCCTATCCCCAGGCCATTTCCCACCTCGTCCTCGTTGTTTTATAAATACATACATTGCTAATAAGTCTAAAGTTTGTGAAATTAGGGACAAAAAATAATTAAATTTTGGAATTTATTATAAATATTATTACTCATATATTACCATCTAATATTAAACCTTTCTCTGAGCGGATATTGTAATATTAAAATTTATTTTTTTAAATTATGTCGGTAAAATATTATATTATATTTATGTTTGTTAACGTTATATTATATTTTTTGTTACATTTTTTTAATAAAAATTATATTGTAAAATGAAAATTATGCATTAGAAACACAACCATTTTTTTTTTAAAATGGAAGAATAAGAAAAATTTCCTTGCCGAAAATCTCATTCTCGTGCATTTCATATAGGGATTTCTTGCCTGATTCCGATAAAAGTAAATGAATAAATTCCTAAGATGAGAAATGAAAAAGAGGCAGAGTTGGGGGCGAGAAAGGCTTTCTTGGCCCCTCCTCGCCTCCGGGGGACATCTCTGTAATGATACTAACAAATGTAACCAAATTATATAAATTTTATTAATATTTCCATAAACAAAAAAAGAAAAAAGTAGATGGAATTTTGAGCAAAGATTGTTCATGTTTTTGTTTCATTTTTTCTGTTACTGTTAACGAACAAACCCACATCCAATCTTTTTCCCAGATTCTAATATCAATGACGTACTCAAACCAAAATTATTGTCCTTCTTTCTCATTTTCCTCATCCATAACTATAAATAAATCAATCATCATCACCAACCCATTGAATCAGTAACATTCGCATGAATTAAGTTTTAAATAACCATCATTTATTTTACTTTAAAAATCGTTTTAGAACGTTATGAATCCCAACATATTCAACACATTTTTTTTGAAGAACTAGAACCAAAATGTAACATTCCATGTTCAAGATTTGTAATCTGAATTTAGCATATGATGACCTGACATTTCCTTGTGTTAGAGACCTACAAATCAATAGAGGTCTTTTCAGCCTACTTTGTCTTCACTCACATGTTTTATAAAAATGAATTGTTCCAAACAAAGCACGCCTAATTTTGGAGTTCCTATGTGTGAATCTGAGTTCGGTTGTAGAGTAGAACAAAACATTCTGTTATAGTGTGAAAATATATCCATAGTAGACGAGTTTTAAAAAATCTTGAGGGAAAGGCTGAAGGGAAAACCCAAATATAACAATATTTTCTAGTGGTGGGTTTGGAATGTTACAAATGGTATTAGAGCTAGACATCAGACGATGTGTCAGTGAGAAGGCTGAGCCCTAAATGGGGTAGACACGAGGAGGGACGCTAAGCCTTGAAGAGGGGTGAAATTGGGGGTCCCACATCAATTGAAGAAGGAAACAAAGGCCACACTAGGCCTTAAAATGAGTGAATTGTGAGATCTTACATCAGTTGGAGAGAAGAATGAAACATTTTTTAATTTATGTTGGGTCTCGAAGAGAGTGAATTGTGAGATCTCACATCAGTTGAGGAGGAGACCGAAACATTCTTTATATAGGTGTGGAAAACTCTTTCTAGTACACGTAGTTTAAAAAACCTTGAGCGTAATCCCGAAAGAAAAAGTCTAAAGATGACAATATTCGCTAGCAGTAAGCTTGAATTGTCACGCTATGATTGCGTCACCGTGATGCACAATGAGTGAGTGAGAGAGAGAGAGATGAATAAAGTGTTGGTGCCGCCAAATGTGAGGGTTTGTTGTTTTGCTTAGAGAAGGCAGACAAGCAGCAGTGGCATCGTATCATACATCCAGCTTTACCTTCTTTCAAATCAAAACCTATTTTGATTCTAAAATTTGAGTTTAAAGCAATAAGATATGAGGTTTATTATTATTTGGAGAGGGGGTTGGTGGGGGCTGGACGATAGTGGGAAAGTGTTGGTGTTGGTGAGAGGGGACAGCAGGCACACAGAATTGCAGACCAGACCAAACACACTGCATCTTGCCCCTTGCGTGTTCTACAAACAACCTTCCTCTTTTCTTTCCTTTCTTTTTTCATTGCTTTGCTCTTCCATTATCCATTATCCACACCTCTTTTTCCAACTTCCAAGGTCGCAACTGATAATATTTATGTTCATCATTTTTGTTGCCTAATCTCCTATGCATTTAATACTCACTTTCATGATGACCTTCATGTATGTTTGAACTTAGGTTGATCTTTAAGTTGATTTTATGTCAACAATTATAGATGAGATATCCTTGTAGATTATGTTTTAAATATTTGAATTATGAATTATTTCAACTATTAAGGAATGAAAATGTCATGATTCGATTCTCGAGGCTTCGAGGTACAATCATGACTAGTAAAAGTACAATAAAATTTATTGCGGAGCATTTAATGCATAAGTACATACGTATAAATATGTTATTAAAATAGAGTTCGTGCAAACCTAGTTTTAGACATAAAATAAGGAACGATTCAAACATTTTAAAACATAAAAAAATAAATAATGGAGATATATTCTCTCGTAAGTAGCATACTTTTGGGCTCTTAGTTGTGTCTTTAAACCAGGGTGCTATAATTTCATGAGTATCAGGGATCTAACACATATGGCTTAACTTGGTTCATGACATGTAGTTGACCTAGAAGCTACCTCTAAAGTGGCCCGAAGATCACTCTCCATGAAAGACTAAAATGGTCACATAATTGGTAAAAAACATGATTATGATATCGTGCTAGTAATACATAACATAGGACATCTCAACTAGGTGAAAGAAACATGAGACCCATCGTAGCATCCTGCTTATGAGACATGGTACATGTCATCCCATCTAGAAGTTGAATTACACCCTAAAATGGGAGGTTAGGGTCATTTAAGGTATAGTAGGAGAATGGTACCGTGAAACTTGAGTGTAGTTAATTTAGGGTGTAAGGTGTATTGGTGGTCTTGCATGGTTCTACAATATGCTATGCTCCGTTGGAATTTCTACCTTAAACTCTCGTAATTAATTATTTAATTTTTAATAATAATTTTAATTATTTTGTTTCCCATATATATAATTCATTGTATAAAAAATATAAGGTTATTAATGTAATCTTGACATACAAAAGAATCATTTTCAAGTAATAACATAAAGGGTCTATGTATATGGCTGAGATTGGGTGTCTTATCCAAGTAACATTATTAGTACGACCCACTCTATAATTATTACAAATTACTTGATTCAAATTATACTATACATGTGAGTGGGGTATCATATACAATGAGTTTGTATAAGATTTGATAGGAAATATTCAATCTCTTTTTATAAATCTATTAATTAAAAAGATTAATATTCTACCAATGATTACATGTGACTAATTAAGATGAGTTATGAACTCGTGCTTTAATTGCTTGTCATTTGATTTGTATGATTGAGAATGACTTTTGTAACTAATTCAATATGTCTACTATTTCGAGAACTTGACCAAATAGGAAGCTGAGAACATAATTTCACAAGATGAAATTCAATTCTTCCCTTCTTTCCGGTATAGGGTAAGTAGATGAGTAGTTCACTTAAATGCTGATTTCGGACTTGAGCAATGGAGTCTCACCTTCTCACTGGTCTTGGAGGGACTTAGTTTTTATTGGATCATAAACAAATTTTTAATTAGAGAATCAATAGTACTTAACGTGAAAGATCAAACAGGCTTTTGGCCCAGCTGTAATTATGAACAACTCTCGAAGGATCGACTTGCTTATAATGATTATATCAATAGACATAATGACAAATTTCCATAACATATATATAGTACATACTCATTAAAAAAACGTCATTCCGAAGTCTTTTAACATGCAATTTCTAACTACCTAAGGTAAGGAATGCTCGCATGCTAGCTTGTCCTAGCGATTCCTCCAAGTATTACTTGCTTAAAGTCCGTTACTTTGATGACATGTGCCTTCCCAAGCTAGTTTTTCCACGTGTTCAGAGATCTAAGGTTCTTGATATTTCTCTAGTAGGTCCTAATTCAAGTAAAATTAAGGTTAATATCTATATCGGAGCAAATAACAGTCAAACGAAAGTTGAATAGGCCAAATAGAGGAACTCACTTGCCTCACGTGTAGGCTAGAGAGGGAGATACACATGTTAACATGCGTGCAACAGATGTACTCGCGGTCGCATAGAACTAGTTGACGTCGCTGGTCAGACTGTCTGAAAAGCATAACCCTTGACGAGTGGCCCAATCTTCTTGCAACACATGTCAATTTCTCGTCCAAACACGAGACTCTCTCTCTTTGTGATGCGTGTTCCTCGGGTATTTGCTGCAAACTCAATTTTCGAAAACCTAATGAATTTTCTTGTTCATCCTATTTTCTTCACATTTTTATAACTTTCCATTCAAAACCTAAATCAACTCGGTTTCTTGGCTAAAATTGTAGAGTTTTAATCCATTTACACATAGGTATTTTTATCGTAATTTATTATCAACTACAAACTAAAATTAACACGTCCAAAGATTGTCCAAAACTGAAAAACTTACCAATCTTGCATTTCTTGACGATTGTCGGAACGTGGACTTCCAATTTGAATCAACTCCATCTTCCTTCGTGAATCTTGTGCAAAATCTCTCCGGTATCAACATATTAAAAAATATAGAACTTAATTCCAAATTCAAAATTAAGAATATGAAAACGCTTTCCTTATATTCTTTCTCGATGACAGATTTGATACCCCTAATTTTTTTGCCTCGGTTGACTTTAACCGTTTTTGTTATCTTTTTTCTATTTTATTTTATATTTCTTGAGTTACTCAATTTTTTTAAAATAACTTTTTCTTCTTTATCATCTTCAAATTTGGCTTCTAACACTCTGAAAGTTTGACTTTAAATAAAAAATCAAACATTTTATACCTCATCGCAACTTGAGTGTTACAAATTCTCCTCTCCTTAAAACTATTTGTCCTTGAAAGTTACTTGTGCCTGATTGTTAGGGTAAGACTTTCTCTTATCTATTTCCTTACCCAAGTTGCTATGCTATCTCGACGGTAACTCTATCGAACCATGACTATGGACATATACACTTTGCACACCTGCCTGTGTATGGTGAAGTTGTACCAAACTACAAAGTCCTCTAGAAAACACTTCCTCGGGCTCCCTGTCCATGAATATGTTTCAAACTCTTGGAGTGTTCCTAGAGCTACCCTGCTCCTTGCATGAGACGATTTACCTGTCAGTGTTAAAAGGTCACTACTAGGGTATTACTATCTATCACGGTGTGCTCACAATCACATAGATTCCATAGACTCTAATCCAACTCCACATATCCATCTTTCTAGCATCGTGTAGTGCTTTTGTATAAATTGAGGAAGTCTAATCTATTTCAAGCCTTAGATCTCGTCCTTGAAACCAGCGATGAAGCGGTCCATCTTTATAACATTGTTCTGACCAACTCTGGCACAAACCTTGTTAGTCTGCTAGACACTAGGTCATACTCTTCAATTTTCTTCTCACCCTATTTTGATTCAAGGAAGATTACCTAATTCTTGAGTCTGACTACCACTAGTTGACTTCATTAGTCAGACATCTTTGAACTAGGACTACGTCAGTAGCTATTCCTCAATATTGAGCATCTTTAGGGTGCTCTCCTACTAAAATGTGTATGCCTCTCAACATGTACATGACATAGTGTAATTGATACCATATGGGGCAGCTCAAATATTGCACGACTAGTTCTATAGTCCAATCACGCTTCTATTGCACCTTTAATCCCCTAACTCGACACCTTTAATCCCCTAACTCGATACCACGTGACTAGGAAAATCCACTACCAACACTACGAGAACTTGGTGTACAATTTGTAAGCTCATAACACTATCAGATCTCCCATCGACGTCTCCTATGAACTAACTCTATCTTGGTGTACATTGGTATATTGTCAAAGACTATAATAATGACAGTATCAAGTAACTCTTACGAACGTTTGGTCAATCTAGTCCTTAAACTCTGCAAGGTATTAAGGTCATAGGACATAATGAAAATCTCTTAATATTCATAATGACTCTTGAAAGCAAATTTCAGTATGCCTTTCACTCTAACCTCCATATGAAGGTAACCTGAACTAACATTATCTCTCCTCAACACATCTACTAGTTACAGGTACTACAAAAAAAAAAAAAAAAATAGACAAACAATAATGGTCAGATTTACTTCGAGGAAAAAAAATGAGAATGACATTTACCGAGTTGAGATTCAGTCATTTAACTTTGAATTAGAAACTAAATATCAAACATTTATACAAATTCTAGTAAATCACATCCTATTATATTAGTAATATTAGATTAAATTTATATCAGTATACAAATGAATAGATTAAAAATAGAATGACCAAAAAAATTTGTGAATCTGAGATAAGGAAAGATTTGAAAATAGGGTCCACTAGAAATTTGAAATACATGAGAACAAAATTAAAAAGCAACAGAGTAAATCTAGATAAAAAAAATGAAGATTCCGGAATTAAAAACCACAATTCTTTTTTTTTTAAAAAAAAAACAAAAAAAAAATGACTTAGAGAAAAGTAAATTCAGAGACCAGTAAAACTCAGAATAACTTGAAATAACTCTATCTTCTCTTTTTTTATACAACATTAACCTGGAAAATAAGATTTTTAATAAAAATATAATTATAGATATATAACATTTCAAGACTTTACAAGAGACTAATATAAATTAGAAAAATAATTTTATAGAGTTAAAACTTGAAACTGATATCATGAACTAACATAGGTGGACTTGGATTTCGATTTCAAATGATAGAATCAAACTTTCATTAAAAGATATATTCGTAACAACTTAAGCTAACCAGGTAAGTGGTTTTACTATCGCATGGTTATATTTGATATTGACACGTGCATGTGGTTTCGCACGTGTCATATATACTGATATGTGTGAATTATCTGTGAATCGGTATGCTTATTATGTTTATGTTATGTTATAATATGTGAATTGTATGATAATAATTATGGTACGATGTGTTCAAGAATATGTTTGAGATAGGATACGAGAATGATGCACAAAACGAAATGTAACGATAGGAGTAAGATACGTTTATGAAACCTTAAGGTTAGATTACATATCGGAGTGCTATGGATAGGATAGAAGAGATTGATGAAAGAATATGGTTAGGATATGAGTAGAAAGGGATAGGTTTGTGATAGATTGATAGAACGATAGCGTTAGGATACGTTCCTGTGATTATTTGACTAAGGTACATTCATGTAACGATATGACTGTGATAGGTATAAGAACGTTAAGGATATGGGTAGGTTCCATCATTGCATTCGCATGTTCTTGCATTTAACCCTCAATAGTGGGGTCACTGAGTATTTCTTTAAATACTAAGTCATGTGCTATACATTTTTTTTCAGGTTAAGGCAAGACATTCCTATACGGCTGACAACGGCATCGCAACTCGAGACTATGACACATGCATAGGATAGTGGTATTTATTTTCTTAGACTTTGGCTAGAATAAGATACTTTTAGTTTAAACGCTTATTTATTTAGGCTAGAATAGGATAGCTTGTGTTTTAAAATAAAAGTTATGTTTTATGGAATTTAAATGATGATACGTATACCGTAGCAACTTTAAATTAAGTAGAAAATTTCGGATCGTTACAATGTGACTTCTTCTCATGTAGCCAACTTAGGCCCATCCTAGCGTGACGTCCTTTCACGTAGCTTGCTTAAGTATTGCTACTCATTTAAGTTAAGTACATCTTATTTAGGAGTAAATACTCCTTGCATAAGTCCTCTGCATTCACCTAGACTACCTCTCCTAATGTCTTATGTTCGATCTAGTCATGCCTCCTTTGGTAGAGATATCCCATCACTAGCTCTTTTGAGCACACGTAAACCTCTCAGGTTCTTGTACGAGATCCTAGAAAACTTACTCTAAGCTCTTGTGTGGTACCTGGCCTTCATTCAGTTTTGAGGATGCTTCCTCTATAAGTAGGTAATGTCCTATGTCCAGATATTCCTCCAAGACATAATTGCCTCTTGCTTGTAGAGATTTTAAACAGTATTCTTGATGATATTTTTTACTCAGTGATTCCATATCATCTGGTTCTGGAGCTTTGTAAATTAAATATGGGGCCTAAAATAGGAGGGGTAGATCAAAATGGAAATTAGAAAAATAAAAACTTAAACCCTTCGCCCTACCCTTCCCCTTCATTTCTGCCGCAGCGCTCGCCGGATCGATCCACCGCCGATCTTCTTTCGTCTCTGCTGCAGCCTCACGCCAACACCAACCCCGTCTTTCGTCGAGGTCTTCCCGGATCTAAGCTCTTCTCTTCTCTTCTCTTTCTTTTATTTTGTTTCGTCCATTCAACCAACCTCAAAACTGGGTAAATTTGGAATTAGGTTCATGAAATGATTTCGAATCCGTTCTAGTTTGAAATCCTTTCGAACTGTGGGTTAGACTACTGTCAGTTTTAAGATGCATTTAATCTAATTATTTAGTCTTTACTAATGGAATTTGTTGAAATCTGTTTTTCTTTTTTGGAGGAGATTCGACAAAGTAGCTAGCTATTAATCATGTTGAATGTATGAGAGAAATTTCGAACATGCTATCTTGAACTTGGATTCATGTTTATTAGGGTAGTGGCAAACAGATTTCAAATCTGTAGACAACCACTTTGCAGTGGCCTTATCGAGTAATTTTTCCCCAATTTTAGGTTTCAGCCTTTGCAAATTGAACATTATAAGATTAGGATTTGAGCACAGTATAAGCCCAGATTTTTTGAAATTGAACCAATAGATCCAATCCGACCAGTGTAGTTGAAAACAGGATTTGCTCAATCAAGTTCATTGGTTTGGTAACCAATGATATGGTTCGTTATTGGCTTAGCCCGATGCTTACCCTTATGAATGGGTGCCATTTTAATTTTTGTAAAGGACAGATAGTATATCAAAACTATTGCCCATTGCCATTATTATGAAAGCTATGTAAGGGATTTGAAAGCATGATATAAATTGTGGCTAACCAAATTTATTATTGAACTCACTAATTGGTTGCTTAGCTTAAGCTTGAGAAGATTGAAGATCCTAAGATTCATCTTTGTTTATGTTATTTAGAGTAAGGGAGATGGTGATTCCTCCTCCAGTTAGGCCACCAAGATTAACGCAGTATCTAAAGCCATATGTCTTGAAGATGCACTTCACAAACAAGTATGTGAGCGCGCAGGTGATCCACTCCGAAACGGCCACCATTGCTTCGGCTGCAAGCTCGCAGGAGAAGGCACTGCGGCCGAGCATGGAGTCAACAAGGGATGTGGCTGCTGCTGTAAAGATCGGGAAATTGTTGGGAGAGAGGCTTTTGCTTAAGGGAATCCCAGCTGTTTGTGTGCACTTGAAAAGAGAACAGAAGTATCATGGTAAGATCAAAGCTGTTATTGATTCTGTGAGGGAAGCAGGTATTAAGCTGCTTTGAATTCTTTTTGTTGTTGCTCAAAATAGTTGCCTCATTTGTTGTTGGGCTTCATTAATCACTGCTCAATATTATCTGAGTATGATGATTAGTGGGTAGTGTTGTTAGGTGAAGGTGTCATACGAGCATTTTTGGGAAATAAACTATAATTAAGAGTCAAAACATATGTTTTAGTCTCTAATTTCCTTTTGAACTTCGCTAGTTACAAATACTTAGTTACAAATACTTAGTGGATTAGTAGAAATTTAGAGAAGACACCTAAACATTTGAGGGACTTAAACATATATTTAGCTTGCTTGATTAAGATGTGGGATCCCATATCAGTTAGGGAGGAGAACGAGGAGAACGAAACATTCTTTATAAGGGTGTGAAAACCTCTCCCTAGCAGATGCATTATAAAACCTTGAGGGGAAGCAGTTAGGGAGGAGAACGAAGCATTCTTTATAAGGGTATGAAAACCTCTTCTTAATAGGCGTGTTTTAAAACCTTGGGGGAAAGCGGTTAGGGAGAAGAACGAAACATTCTTTATAAGGGTGTGGCAACCTCATCTAGGAGGTGTGTGTTTAAAACCTTGAGGGGAAGCGGTTAGGGAGGAGAACGAAACATTCTTTATAAGGGCGTAGAAACCTCTTCTTAGTAGACGTGATTTAGAACCTTGAGGGGAAGCTCGAAAGGAAAAATTAAAAAAGGATAATATTAGCTAACGGTGCGCTTGGACTTTTACCGAAGAAAAAGCCGAAATGAGTTTGCAGTAATTTTAGGAATTTTGAGTTTACTTTTTACAAGGTGTTTGTGCTTTGGTTTTGAGTAAGCCAAGAATCAAATCAGTTGTCAATACATTATACATGAAAATTGATTCTAATAAACTTGACTTGGAACTGCATGAAGATATTTGCCTGATTTTTTGTGCTTCATTTGTGAGTACTCGGTATTATCTTTAGTTTCGATGGATAATCTTTGTTCTTCGTTCTTCGTCTTGACCATGATGACTCAGTTTTGAGATGTTTTATGGATCATTTGGTTGAAAGTTTTGTTTAAAATGCCCAAGAATAAGATGGGACTAGGATGTCATGTACGAGATGTCGGAGAATAAATAATCAGTGTTTGGTGATGAAAATGGTATTAGAATTTTATATAAATAAATAATATGTTTGTTTGATGGGCCTGATTGTCAATACAATAATTATTTATAGATAATTAAGGGTTATAGGTTAGTTTTTTTTTGTATTAAAGTGAAATTATTAAAATAACTATATTTAGCTAAATTTTAATTTAATTTTGATTCCTTAATTAATATATTATGAATAATATTCGGGGTTTTAAATTTATTTTTATAATTTTGAAATTATAAGGGTAAAGAAGTAAAATCAGTACGTGAAATGTCATGTCAATTTTAAAGTCTAAGATTTATTTAGATATGAAAGCGAAGTAGAGACAAAATGGATATTGCTAATCCTAAAGTTATAAATTTTTTAATGCAAAAATATGGAAACATTTAATATGGATGATAAATGTCAGAAAATCAAATTAGTAATTTAATCAAAATATAATTAATTAATGGATGTGTCTGAGGGTGATATTTAATGACCTGTAAAATATTAGTTCGATTAGAATTTTTAATTTTTCAAAAATCCAATTTAACTAAAATTTAAAAATAAAAAAAAAATAAATAAAAAAGTTTAATATAATATAAGACCGAGACGGAAAGTGAAAGGAGAAAAGGAGTTGTTATCGCGATAAATTGAGTGATAATGGCGGCTTTCAATTATTAAAGCTGTCACAATGGCACTACATGTAATTTCTTCAAACTAGCTGCCTTTTTACTGTTGTTTTATGCCACCTCACGTGCGCGGCCACTGGTGGCCCCACTCTTTTAAAGGCCACCTGTACCCTTTGTGGGCCCGCCCTCGCCTGTATCTTTCTCTATCCTCAGTGCCCATTCCTGACCCATTTGCTCCCCTTTATTATTATTATTATTATTTATTATTTATTTTCTCTTGATTTTTTATTCATTACTTCAATTTTTTCTGAAAAGTTTTAATTTCTTATTTAATAAATTCTTAAATTTTAAAAAATACAAAATTGGATACTTAATTTTATCTTTTCGAATAATTTCAAAATTTTATTAAATAATTTTAATTTGATATCATTAATGGCCTGTATGGAAAGAATGGAACCTTAAGTTATAAATTAAGGGGTTGTTCTAAGCCTGCAACTTCTTTCATGGTGAATCAAAAACCACAAGGCTAGCTCCTAACTCTTCCCATCCTTGAGCTTCCACTGTTGCTTTGTGGTTCGTGAAGATTTTTATGGTACAAATAATCTTCATACTGCATCTTCCAGAAACCAAAATCGAACCCATCAACCTTCTTAATTTCAATCTTTAAGTTTTTCATCTTCACATATCATGGCGAATCTCGTCTAGCTCTGATGCTAGTTGTTAGGACCACACAACAATTCACACATTCAATCTAATTGATCACGAGGAACGAGAGAGAAAAATTCTTAAAGAGAAATTTGACTAGAATTTTATTATTTATAGTTTTACTAGATATAACCCTTTATTATACATAATTATTTATTATATATGCCTTACTATGTATAACCATTGAATAAGTTATAAAAAAGGAGCCGACTCTATGACCTAACACTCTTAATGTTTGAAGCTTCTTAAAATACAATCCCTCTAATTTCTTATTAAAAATATACATTATCATTCTTTGAAGTATGCATAAAGTTTTTAACAAAAATTTTGTTAATAAAAAAGGTTTGAGACGAAGTTAACATTTATCCTTGAATCTCTATTTATAGGACATATCGAGTAGCTAGAGGGTGAAGCCGTGTATAATTACATCTTATAGCTTAATATCAATGATCCATTGTTTAAATTCAACCACAAACTAATTCTCTCTCTAGCCAGTGTGAGGGTGGAGCTCCATTGTTTAAATTCTACTTACCTTATATTGGAAGAAGTAAACTTTATTCCGTAAGATATTCAAAGTTCCTATTTAGTCAAATTCCCAAAATGGTAGACACATTCAATCGGCTACAAACTCTTTCCCGTCCATGCAAATCAAAGAGCAAACATTCACAAACAAAAGTTCATAACTCACTTCGGATTAAAATGAAGTCGAATAGGATCATATTGTGAAATATTAATGTTCTCAATTAACGGATTTATAAAATTTGATTAAATATTTCTTGGTCCAAATTTATTCAAACTCATTGTATAAATAATTTGATTCAAATCATTCATGTAGAGACATATGAGTGGGGTATCTTATACAATATTTTAATCCAAAAGTTTAATATTTCAAACCACGATCACATGAGACTCATCTTAATTCTAGGTGAGTTATGAATTTTTACCTGTGACGGGTTTGTCCTTTAATTTACATGGGTAAAAATGGCTATGGTAATCTATTCAATAAAACTACCATTTTAGGAATTCAAGTAAATAAAGAGCTAAGAATGTAATTTTGTGAGTTAAAATTCACTCCACCGTGTATAAGTTAAAGTAGACAAGTAATTTAAGTGGTTATGGTTGAATCATAAGCAAATTGTTCATTAAAAGATCAATGATACTTCACGTAAAATATGTTATTATAGGAGTAAAACGAACTTTTAACTTACCTGTAGTTATGAATAACTCATGAATCATATACTTAATTGTAATGGATGTATAAGTGGACACGAACATAAGAATGAAATTCTAGATACAGAGGCGATTAACTAAAAAGTTTAGTTCTAATTTTACATTAATGTTTATACAATACATAACCTTACCTTCTAAATAAAATAATTAAAATTAAATATTAATATAAGGCATTAGATCATAAAGTTTTATACTTTATTCTAAAGAAATATGATACCTTAATTTAAAAGTCTCATTTTTTCTAGCAAATTGAAAATATAATCAATGAAATGTGATGATGACATGTGAAGTTCCGTAATAATTAAATTGAGAGATTTAATATAATATTTAATTATGATTTATGAGAAGCCACAGTTATCCTAAAAAAAAAAAAAAAAAAAGAAATATAAATAAAGTAGTAAGCAGCCGCACTGAATTTTCGAGTCACGTGAGATGACGTCACAGGGGCCCACCTCCTTGACTTTTGGCATCACCTTCTCTCCTCGTCGATCTTATCCACAATACGTGCCAATTCAATGCACTTGCCACGTCACCATTGTCCTCCTGGATCGAATCCAACGGTTTAGATCTTTCAACAAACATGTTCGACATTTAACGCCCTCCTCCTCTTTTTAACTCACTCCACCGCTCCCCGTTCGCCTCACTCTCTCCGACCCTTTTCTGATCGGAACTCTCTCTCTCTCGCTCTCTCTCCGCCATGGGGCTACTGGACCAGCTGTGGGACGACACGCTTGCCGGACCGATGCCGGACTCCGGTCTGGGAAAGCTCCGGAAGCACCCATCCTTCACTTCCCGGTCCACCGCCGTCAAGGGTACGCCGCCACGGACCATAATTTATAACCACAAATTTCATTACAAATTTGGCTTTATAAATTTGAACTTTAATTTAATTAACTTAAAAAGAGTTTAATTAACTCAAATTTGGCTTTAATGGTGTTGGGCAGAATCCAATGGGAAGAGTTACGAGGAAGGAACGCCGCCGTCCTCGACGGAGGAGCCACTTAAAGTTTCCAGACGAATTATGATCGTAAAGCCGCCGGGATATCAGTACGGTTCGCCGCCGGTTTCGCCGGGCGGCTCCTCCACGCCGCCGCTTTCTCCTTTTTCCGGTAATTTCTAGAGCCTTCTTTCTGTTAAAGCTGAAACTATAATTACATTATCGGCGGAATGGAGGCGGAGTTATCCAGAAAGTGAGGAGATCTGGACCGGTTTTTTGTCGTTTTGTGGAGTTGTCACTTTATCCGTGGACAATCCATTCCAAGTAGTAATAATTAATTTCGAGAGTAGATTTAGTGTGGGGGGGTGTGAAATGACCATAATACCCTCCATGCATGACTTAGTCTTCCTATGCCGCCTATTCTATTACTTATCCAATAAGTTAATAACTTTTGTTTTACGTCTAATATCATTTGTTTAGAGCTTCTTTAATTTTTGTTGACAAATTTTATCAATATTATGGAGGTAGAGAATCATTCCGATTTCGAAGAAGATCGACGTCAGATGCTTACGAGAAGACGACAAGCGAAGTCGGAACTCGGACTCCTACTTCTCCTTATGACATGCGAGATATGATATGATATGAACTCGTAATCTTCTTCAGCTTGATGGGTCGATGACCGATGATGACTATGATGTAATATGAGTCCTTAAAAAAGTGTTAGCCTTTTGTTGGGAAATGTCGAAAACAGAGTCGTGAGTTTACGTGTGCAATAGTTCTAATTATGTGTTTGGGTTTGTTATGAAGCGTGTGTGGGGGCATGTTGTTGTGTATATGAATGAGTGATGGTTGTAGTTATCACTTGTTATAATGCCTCAATTAACAATAATGGTGTTTTTTTAATTATGTTATTTTATTTCACAACCATTTTACGACTTTAGGTAGCTACTAGAGAACAAAAGTTGATGGCAAGAATTCATTCCTTTACATGCAGTCTCTAATGTAAACTATCTAACTTATAGAAGGCTAATTAATATCAATATTTATATCATATTGTAAAATATGTATCTATATGCCTTAGTCTCGTCATATGCATGAAAAGATTGGAACACAAAAATCAGAAGCATATAAAAACTATTGGGCTCATCATAACTTTACATCAAATCTTCAGTCTGAAAGATTGGCCTCAAATAAGAAAGAAAATCTGAATGCAAACAAAGCATGGCAGGGGGAATCAAATCTACTACTATTCTTATTATCATTCTGGATAGCCTATAAAGCAGAGAAAAACATGGAAAGCTTGATCATACCTTGATGTACAGATTCCATCAGAACAAGTGGCTTAATTTCTCTACCTTATTCATTCAGATTGAGTGGACATAGAAACCATTCTTTTTCTTTACTTTTCAGCCTCCAGCTACATTAGTTCTGAATGCCAACTTGATGCAAAACTAGAAAACCAGAAACCAAAATAACATGACCAAATCTGCTGCTGATTGCATTTTGTCCTGGGTACAAGTGTAGTTACTCAGAAGAACTTGGAAGCAACACGTCATAGTTTGAGAAACTCTACGATCTTGATGCCAAATTTTTATCATTTTTTTACAGGAGGGACCAGCTGAATGGTCGATCATTAGGTCATCTCATTAAAACAGCCAGATTATTGTAACTTGTGATGTTAGTGAGAGTACCATTGCCACGTTGCAAATTGGCTTCTACAAATCGTTTCCATGCCTTTAATGGCCTAATTGTCTCGCCAAATTCAGAGCTGCCTCCTGTTCTACAATTCTTAAACAAGCCTCTTGCTGCAAAACTCATGAACTCGGTCGGATCGATATAACCACGCATTCTTGATATAAGTCCATCTTCTCGAGATAGACGCATTCTGAAATACCAATCAGAAACAGGTCGTTCTGCTGAGGAAACATCCAAATCAGGCTGCGTTTGAGTTTCGTGCTTTGTGTGAGAACTGTAGTCAATAGAAGTAGAGCTACCAATGCCAAATGACTCCCAATCAATTTGCTGCAACATCACGGCTGCTCGTTCTGTGCTACTCATTGAATTATTTTGCATATCTAATGCACGATCGTAAGCTAGTTTTTCAACTTGAAGTTTTATTTCGTGCAACCGATTTCCAACTCTCAAAGCAACTGCATCATATAACTTTCCCCTAGAGACCTTTTGCGCACTTTCAGAGTTGAGTAGATCCTCAAATTCAATGGGGTCCCCAATAATAATTGTCACCTGAAGTTTCCATGTAACAACCACAAGAATATTTAAGAAAGGTAAAACAAATCATTCGAAAAACGTAAGTACGTGTGTGTGTGCGTGAAAGAGAGAGAGACTTGTAAATAGAAAAAAATTGACAAGCACCCTACCGTCTTTCCAATCTTTGGAATTTTAGCTCCAATAGGCATGATTTCTTGCATACCCGTGTGAACAAATGGAATAACCGTAGGAATAGTATCTGCATCTAAAATCAGCCTGCCATGATATTAATATAGAATGATAAATAGGCTGAGCTTAGACTTCAAAAAGATGGGAAACAATGCTGTTAGAGACAGCAAAGATCCGATAATAAAATTCATGTCTAAATGCATAATCCTTAAGTAGCTCGTGACTAAAAAACAAACTTCCAAATTAGAGTCAATAACACTTTGCAGAAGTTCCCAAAAATCTGGATCTTCAAAAATACTTCAAACCCCATAATTATAAACCAGAAAACAGTTCCTCAGATCTCACCTTCCAATGCCTCTTTTTGAAGAACCCATTGTTTTTCCACCATCTCGAGAACGACTCCCCTCTGGAAATATGTGAACCCACCCTCCAAGATTTAATTTTGAAATAGCCAAGTCCATACCCTGAGCCATCAAGACAAAGATAAGGCGAGAAAACAAACAAGCAGATGAAAACTACAATCCAAATTAAATTATGCCAAAACTTCAACACAAACTCAATCCATTCACATACCAATTAGACCATATGACTTTTTTCCCTACATTTTACTTTAAGAAACGTGGAGTTTTATCCCTCCAAACAACTTTATCTAACAGTAAAAGAAAACTAACAGATGGAGGAAAAAAAGGATCTGAACATTTTGATAATAAATTCTTTATTCAAATCCCACGATTATGTGCCCTAGGTAATGAGATAGGTATTCAAGAAGGAACAACAGGAAAAAAAAAAAGAATAAGTCATATTACACCTTCCATGATCCTTCTTTTAGAGAAAACTAATGATCAAAATATAGAACTGATTTTTAAAACCTAGATATGCCAAAAATAAAGGGAAAAATCAGAAGTCAGAAATGTTCTTTTAGAAGAAAAATGAAAAAAATACAATGGGCATAAAAAAAAAAAAAAAAAAAAAAAAAAAAAAAAAAAATAAAAAAAAAAANAAAAAAAAAAAAAAAAAAAAAAAAAAAAAAAAAAAAAAAAAAAAAAAAAAAGACGAACAATAATTAGAAAAAAAAGACTCCAATCCAAGAGAAAACAAAAGTTCTGTCACTCATTGCAAAGCTTTACTCTGATTAAAGACGATAAATAAAGCCTTCAATCATGTCCACAAAGAAGAAATAACCATTCAAGGAAACCACAAACATCTCCACCACATTTCAAATGATAAACACCAGGTATTGCAACAAGTGTGAATAAGATTTCAAAGCAAGTATAAGATAGTTGAAATGGCCGCAATACCTTTTGATAAATACCATCACCACGGGCAACTGGCAAGACTTTCACAGTACTAAAAAATGCAGAAGTGACAGGATTGCTAAAACATCGATCCGTTGCACATAGAGTCCATCTCAAGTTTTGTGCATCGAAAAGTACACGAGGAGGAAGCAGTGCTGCAATTACGAACGGGTCATCTACAGAGGCCACATGATTGCTAACCTAAAAAAATGGGGAGAAAAATACAGTGCTCCATCGTTACCACAATATTCAAGTATCACATGAATGCGCATATAATGCTATATGCTAAAATATTCCAGTTTTGAATTCTTCAAGGTTAGCGATGTAACTAGCAAAACGAGGAGGATGCATCTAAAAATGCAATGACAAAACCAATTCATAAAGATGCTCACTGTAACAAGAGGTTGGTCCTTGGGTCTGTGCAGCACAGCCTTGTGTAGTTTCTCCAGACCGTATACCTATAAGAGAAACCAAATGATCAAAACAGATGGCAACAAAAATGAGGAAATAAAAAAGAAAACCTCAGACTTCACTCATTTTTAGCACCTGCACGCGATTCAAACCATGCATAAACACATGGCAAACATTGCCAAGAACAGGAACAGCTACGGCCTGAAGCATCCGAAGAATGACTGATTCTTCTCCATCATTGAAATCCTTGCTAACTGTCTCCATAAAAAATTAAACCACTCAGCTTTTGCAGAAGCCACAACTCAAAAGAAATCACTTCACAAACAATCTCCAGTGTTTAATATAGACACATATTAACATACAATCGACTGGTTGAAACGAAAGCCTAAAGGCATCTATTAGAAATCCCTAGGCCGAAACTATAGATTCTTCAAGAAATAAATTTCGTACACTCTTACAAAGCGTGAAGTTCCAAGGAAACTAACTAAACAATAAATCTAACCAAAAAGCACAAGCAAGTAAGGAAACGATGGAAAAAATAAAAGGCACCTCGCTTGCGATAAAAAGCAGTGGAAGAGGGCAAATCATGGCGAAAATCACGAAACCTCTGAAGCCAAAGACGGAGGGTGAAGGAGAAGTAGCCATCGGAGAATATGGCCGGTTTCAAGCGATGGTTGTCGACAACAACACGGAAGCGATCCCTGAGGCGGAGCTGCAGGGAGCGAGCCTTGTTCTTCCAGAGATCAGTCCGGTCAAGGAAATTCACAGCCATTTCACAGAGAGGATTCAAAAGCAGAACCGCAATGGATCAAAGCGGAAATTAGGGATTTGATAAGAGAATCTGAGGGTTTGATCGGAGAAGGAAGAAGGCGGCGAAGCGAGGAGGGGTTTTTCTTGCGTGTGTGTAGCGATACACCTGTTTTCCGATCCGAGTCATCGGTTGCCTTCACTTTCACGTTATTACTTTATATCCTTTTTCGGATTTTCAACAACAAATATCCATAATTAATAAATTGAAAATATATTTTTCATTAATCTCCATTATTTTATTTTATCTTATTACGAAAAGAATTATTTAAATCAATTATTTTTCTAGTTTAAAAACTTCCCCTTTTATAGATAGATTGGAAATATTGAATTATATTAATAATCTTCAATTTTTCATAAAATAGATAACATTAAATTGTAAATAAAATAATTAAAATTATTATTATAAATAATTAATTAATTTGAGATTTAGAACCTAAATCTTTTAAAATTTTATGCCCAAAATGTTTAATAGTGATGGAGTCCAACCCAACAATCATTTAAACAGACGCCCGTCAACCAAAAGGGGGAAATGATGTCGGCACTACAGTTGAGAAGAGATCTTAGCCATGATGAACTTCCGTTCACTACCATTGTCGTAGTTGACGAGGGGAGCTCGAGTGAGCTAACTCCAACAAAAATCTCATGGTTGCTACCGAACACCGCAACACAAGATTAGAAAATCAGACAAAGTATTTGTCTCCACCTAGACAAATAGATGATTTTATGTTGGGGTGGATCACTTGCTTCATATTTGTGTCATATAGTTAAGCCTTAGCTAGTTGAGTTCCACAACCAACTAAATGACTTGTTAAAAGTCGGTCCATTAGACCAGCAAATATTATTGACAAATATTGGGGATAGACCCTTAAGTAATAGCCCAAAAAATAAATAAAGAAATAAACAAATAAAAATAATTATAAAAGTAGTTAAAATAATAATAAATAAATAAACAAAAAAAACAACATTTTTCCACTTCTCTCCACTAACATCTCATCCCTTTCCACAATTATCTCTCCTCAACTCATCCTTACACCTAACAGTTACTGCAAAAAGAAATAGAAAAATAGTCTGTTTTAGTTGAGAAAAAAAAAAATGAGAATGACCTAAATGTCAAATTATACTTAGATATTAAATCTTTATTTTCTTTTATCCTATTCTTTAGAAATCACAACAAATTATACTTAGATCTTCATTGAATTATTACAATGGTCTAGCTTTTACTTAGAAACTAAATGTCAAACATTTATATGATTCTAAATCAGATAATATTAGATTAAATTTTTATCAGTAGCCAAATGAATAGATTAAACATAGAATGACTAACAAAACTTCTGAATATGAAACACTAAGATAAGAAAAGATTTGGAAACGGACATCCACTGAAAATTTGGAATACATGAGAAGAGAATTAAAAGGCAACAGATAAAAAAAAGAAGATTTGGGAATTAAAAACCACAAACTAAATATAGAGGGAAACGTAAATACATAAGGTAAAGAGAGTAGTAAAGCAGAGAATAACTTAAATTAGAGAAAGAATGGTGTAGAGTTCAAACCCGAAACTAATGTCATGGGTTCATATAGGTTGACTTGGATTTCAAATGACAGAATCGAACTTTCATTAAAGATATATTCGTGACAACGACTTAAGCTAGCCAGATAAGTGGCTCAACCGTCACAGGTTACGCGTTATTTGTTGTATGTTAGCACGTGCCCGTGGATTTGCACGTGTCATTAAATTGTATGCTAGTTTAATGTGCTTAAGTACGAACTCATGTGAACATGAATGTATGCTGCTTAGTTTGATGTGATATGTTATGCATGTGACGATATGTGGTTCCTGAATGATTATGGCATGATTGTATGGAATATTTGAATGTAAACCGCATGAATTGTATGACATGAAACACGGTAAACTGTCTGGAATCATAACCCCTATAGGAATATGTGTGAAATGTAAATTGAAAATGAGAATGACATGGAATGTGACAGTGGGGTATGATCATTAATGATAAATGTAGAAGTAGGGGGACCTCATGCATTATGTGTGCTCATGCATCTTGGGGATACCCCTATCCCATCACGAGGGTACGGACACGAACATCTAATGGCAGGACAACGATCGTTATGCTTTGCATAGCGCTGCCGTAATGATTACTAGCTTTAACGGGTCCTAGTATAAGGGGCTCCCAGAGTATGCCCATTGAATAAGGAAAGTGGCCCAGCGGTGTGCGAACTAGCTAGTGAGCCCATACTCGCACGTATGGGCTGTGTGTAGAGTATATGGTACACATCCACGATTAATCGTTAGGACAGCACCGTAGGGAAAACGAAACGAAATGAAAGATATGCAACAATCACATGCAATGAAATGATGGGACCTAACCCCGATAGGAGGTCACTTACTGAGTATTCAAGAAATACTCAAGTCATGTGCTACTACATTTTTCAGGTTAAGGCAAGGCATTCCTGTACGGCTGACGACGACATCGCAACTCGAGACCATGACACATGTATAGGGTAGTGGTATTTATTTTCTTAGACTTAGGCTAGACTAGGATGTTTTTAACTTAAATTTTTATTCATTTTATTTAGTCTTTTATTGTGTCATTTTAAAGATGTTTTCGATATACGTAAGTTCATGGTTGTGCTTTAAGATAAAAGTTATGTTTTATAGAATTTAAATGAGTCATCTGTATTCAATGTTTATGGTACGTATATAGTAGCGACCTTAAATTAAGTAAAAAATTTCGGGTTGTTACACCCTAAGCCAACATCTCTGCTAAAGGGGGGAGACAGAGACAAATCTCTTACGCAACTCATGTTTACTCGGGAAGACCATATAGACAAATGAATAGAAGGGTCGATCGGAAGCGTTGACCACGACAATTTCAAAATGGAGAAAGAGTTATGATCAAGTTTATATTAGATCAACTTCGATTTCAAGACAACAAGAACCAACAACTGGTGTGGAAATATTATGGACTAGCTAAAGTCATTTACAAGGTTGGGAAGTATCATATAGAATCCAATTACTCTCATGGATAGTTTGGATTTACTATTTCTATTGTGTTACATGGGTGTATGTGATATGAACCAGGTTCAATGAAGATGTGAAGAAAATGCTCTTAAAATTATCAAAAGATATTTCAATTCATGTCACGTGAAAGAAAAAAAGATATTTTTTTTTTGTGGATTATAATTTAGAGTTATTGTATTTCAATAATATATTTTAAGACTTTTTATTCACTTTTTAAGTTACATTTACCTAATAGGTAATTATAGCCATAAAATATGAATGTTACAACCCTTTGAACACTTTTAATAGTTTCATTTTGAGGCTATATAAAACTATGTCTGTTGTATTTGTAAATGGACTTGGAAAATAAGCTTTCCTTTAGCAATGACTAAGTTTCTTTGTAATTTTAGGTAGAATCATTCAAACTTGACATGATCGATCTTATTTGTAAAGTGATTGAAATCTCAAACAAGTGTTCTTGCATTAAGATATTCAATCAACGTTGTAATCCGAATTTTACCCTAGCGTCTTCTTATGGGTTACAATTACTCTAGGCGCAACTAGCCAAGGTTGATGAGAGACCTAAAGAAACGTAAAACATAAAGCTAAGAGTACCCGAAAATCCTTAAGTTATGAACCATAAAGGAATTAAGATACTCCTTATAGGAGGTACGTATAGGGATTAGGTAGGCTTGAGTGTGAAAAGTTAGTACAGGCTTTGTACCACAAATTTGGCTAATTCTAGGGGCAATATGAGTAATATAGCTTCAGATTCTGTGTATAAGAATAAGTTCGACCAAATCCCACAAGTAGATTGTTCAGATTCTATGATCCTTAAAAAGAAAGTGTAGCAAGAATGAGTATTAAAAATATTAAGGATCACTAATCATGGTGGATAATGTGTTGGACGGGCGACTGGAGGAGATTTGTCACGTCTTACATTTACTTGTTTGTAACTTTTAATGAACCCATGGCTTGTAAAGGGATATTATATTTTGAAATTGTACGTATACACCTTTATACTTTACTTGTTCAGATTTAATGTATTTATGTGGATGTTTGTTTGTTCTTTTATTTTAAAAGAAATAAAAAAAATTATCCTCGTGTCACCATTCGTGATTCAATGCATCGATAAGCAGGTTGTTACACTATATGTGACATAGGTAGTTTACTTACCGGTAGTTTACTTAGGTCACAGGGCTTGAGGGTGGTAAAGAGCTGACACCATAGTACACTCTACAACATTTTTGGTATGACAGGATATACACGATTTTGGTGAGCAATTGTGCGGTCTTGTGGAGTGTGTCTATCTTCGATTGGCACCAAGTTTAACAAGCTTTCATCTTTCATATAAACGGATTTAACTTCATAGTCCCATATCGAAACTCACAGCTAAATTCTAAGTTTTGAGGTTATGGCTCGGGGCCATGCCCGACTCTCATCGAGTCTGTCTCTGACACTCATGTTAGACTCACTACCTCTATTTTGCTTATGCCTCATCTTGTCTTGAATGCAATGATACATCGTCCTCCTCAGTCGTACCAGGACACTTATCTATCACAGCCCTCATGTAGTTCGATGGGCGTCACTCACGTGTTGCCTTCTATCTTGTTCGTTTGGTTAGTATGATTGTGACACATAGCACATCAAAAGTCCAGTGTGTGCAATGTACACGACCACCAAAAGCCTATATTTGTAAATCTAAAGTCGTCCCTTGAAGAAGATAACACTTATCTCTATTTTCATTTTTTATCTGAACTAAACAGTCTGTTATTATCTGCTTTGACCGGTTACATATCATTGTTAGCCTCATGATTTTAAAACGCGTCTCCAATCACCTCCTTAGATGTTATACCTAAGTAGGAAGAAAGTAAATCTCAAACAAAGACTATAAGAATTAATTAAGCCTTCAAATATAATATCAAACCTGTGTAACTAATATCTCTCATCAAAGAACAAACATAAAAGCCATAGCTATATCTGAAGCCAAAACAACACAAGGCTCAGAGAGATGACAACACCAACATATAAGTGTGCCTCCATTCAACAAAAACATTCATAATGTGTTATTTCGAAACCAGGAAATCCAAGGGCTCTCAATTCACCAAGGGCTCCATCTCAATTCTGTCCTTGCTGAACACTTTGGCAATCCTCTCAGTAGGGACCAACGGAAGGTACGAAGAGACCTTGTAGCCCTTCTTGGAGGTGCTTTGCACGGTCTCATTGTATTTCTCGGTGCAGTACACTGCAGTTGGCAAGATAGCTTGTGCGACAGTGGGGAAAACAGGGAGCTGGTTGAGTCTGTGCCATGCCGAAGCTGCGCATTGCTCGGCCTTGGGCTCGTATTTGGAGTAGAGTTGCTTAGCAGTTGGCTCGTATTTGGCATACACAGATTTCACAATGCCAGAGACAGAGTCTTTAAGGCCAGTGTGTCTGACCTCCATCGCTACATTTCGGGCAATTTCAGGCGCTTGCTGTGCAGCAGACATGGCCTGTGATGAGGCTTGCTTGATGGTTGGGGGTACATGCCGATCGATCTTGGTCACCGACTCGTCAACCTATACATCAACAATCAAAGAAAATAAGTTTCTCAGTGTTTTAGCATTCAACTTTTTTGGTTTTTTGCATCATTCCAAAGTGAAGAACTAACTATACAAAATCATTTTTGCTGATCTCAACCTCAATCCTGTAAATTCTCATCCATTAGAATTTGAAATGCACACAAAATGCTACCTAACATATCAACTTTGTATGAACAAACTGATTTGGATTCCATTCTGATATTTCTAATACAAAATTGGTATAAACTTCATTTGATCCTTGAACTTTTTTAGAAAACACTCGTTTCCATCCTTCTAGCATAAACTCAAATAATACTCAGCCTTATACATGTTACATGTCCATATTCAACAAAGATACTTGAAACCATGCTAAGGGAAAGTAAACAGAGTTCAAGGACCAAAACGAGAAGTCTACAGTATATTAGCAATTTAATCTCCACAAAAAGTCATTGGACTTTCCATAGAATTACTTAATTGAGAAGTTTTAATCCATAGGCTGAAATTGATAATTAACCGAAGGCAACTGATAAATCAATCCGAGAAGGAACCGAAGAGAAATTATATGAAGAACATGCATAGAACAGTAATAGAAGAAAGAAAACCAACCTTGCGATCGACGAACTTAAGAACCTCAATCGGAACGCCGTGGAACTTATTGTACAAAGGACCGACAACAGACTTCACAGTGCCCTCCACAGTCTCAACGCCGGGCCTCAGTGGACCAATCCGGTTCTTCGCATAGCCATAAGCGTTGAAGAAACACTCCGACGCTCGAAACGCCGCCGTTTGAACAAACTCCAAATACTTCAACCTCTCCTCCTCTGCCCTAGCCGCCTACACAAAATCCAATCAATCAATCCTCACAATCTCAGAAAACAGAAATTTCGCACAAAATCGACAAATCCAATTAAATCAATAATACAAACCACAAGAAATTCGAGTGATGAGAGAATCGTACCATTTCATGGTGCTGCGACGAAGGATTGGAATCAGCCATAGCGGAAAAACGTGGGGGGAAATTCAGAGGAGCTTGAGATGGAAAACGGAAGAAAGATGCGATTTGATGATTGATTTTGTAGGGAAATCGAAATGCTTAGCGGTTCAATGGATGGAAGAGGAAGAGGAGAAGAAAGGGAATTTATAGGGGAGAAGAACGCAGGTTGAGAGTCGGTCGAAACGGACGGCCATGGTGGAAACTGGAAGCTTAATGGGAGCGTAGATCTAGAAAGTCAAATGGAAGACATTGACTCTCCCTTACGCGTCGTCCAGATTGGAACTTCGAGGGATCCGGTACGGATGGTTCTAGTTTTCTTTTTTCTGGGTCCCACTTTATGTGATTTATTACACCAAAAATAAATAAATAATTTATAAATTAAATTAGTATGGTTAATTTTAAAATATAAATAAATTTACGTACATATATTTAATTTCAACCTTATTTAAATATAAATAAATAAATATTTTGAGAACTAATGAGTCGGGTTATGTTCATTAGTTAATACGAGTTGTTGATTTAAAAAATTTATAATAAGAACAATTCAGTCAAGTCTAAAAAATGTTGAAAGATCTAATATATCGTTTTTAAAATTCAAAAATTTATTAGATATAAAATATTAAAAAGTTCAAAAACCTATTAGATCGTTTGTTACGCGTAGGGATCAAACACAAAAGATAGAAGAGAGAAAATGCAAGAATAAGTATTGGTTATATTGATGAGTTCATGTTGATAATCATAAACAATTATGTATACAGATATCTTAGTTACGACATAATTTTACTATATATATAACTATCTACTAACTTGGGAGTGAAATAGTATCGTTTTCTGATATGTTTTATCTGTGAATGATAGATTGGGTTCTTCATTAACTGTATGACACTATTACTATTTGTATAAAGAGTAAGTATAATCGTCAGATTATGTACTTTAGGCCGACAAAGAATTTAGTAGATGAACTGTAGATGGTCGAGAGTGAGTCTGAAATTACGAGCTCAAAGTGTATATGATGACACATAATTGGAGAAACATATTGAAGCGTGAGTTAATCGTAACACTTTACGACTCCTAAATATGGAAAGTCAAGCTTTAGAGATAGTCGACTATCACACTCATGGTAAATTAGAAAGAACCTAATGATGAAGGTTAAACAATGAGTTCATTGGTCTATGAGCATACTCGATATGAAACAATACTTTGGTACGTACCAAACTAGAAAGAAAGCATAGTCTTTAGAATACATAGAATTGTAACCTAGTCCTGCTTACGGGCAGATGGTGAACCTCCTAAGTTTCATATTGTAATGTCTTTACTTTTACTACTGAAATAAAGTCGCTACTACATGCGTGACTTAATTAATCTTTTACATGTACTATATGTTAATACCTCAACAGGGATAGACTTAATTGCTAGGAATATAGTGAAGGGTGGTCGTGTAGATAAAGTTATGAAAATTAAGTACAAAATAAAAAAGAATCGAGAACTATTTTGGAAATCTTGATATTTTTTACGAACGAGTAAAATGCGTAGGTGACAGCACATGAGAGAGAGATTTCGTAAATTTTGAAGCTCCTAATACGCAGTAAAGCTAGCTCGGAAAGACACATGTCATCCAAGTAAGTAATCACACAGACTTTAGGCAAGTAATACTTTTAGAGATCAGTAGAACGTGTTAGCATGCAAGCATTCCTTACCTTAGATGATTAGATAATACATGTTAATGCTTCAAAAGTGCATTTTCAGATGAGCATGTACAATATGTATGTCATTGTAAAATTACCCTTATGCCCCTAAGTTGAGATTTATGAGAACCATGTTGTTTTATATGCCTTCAGCTATGGTATGATGGAGGAAGGGATATTCTTATCTGTGCTCCAGGTGTTTGATGGATATTATCTCCCCGTTGAGCTTGTTTGATTGTGTGTATGATTTATACCTTATGGTTTTCATGCATTAAGGGTTCTTAATAGACATCTATGAATGGGTAAACACATCTTACGTGTAAAAGATGGTCGATAGATATATTTTCCTAGTAGAGCATGCATCAAGAACTCAATTAAGATTAGGGTGCTATAACCAGTGTGGTTTACATGTAGAATTAGAGGTTAGACCTATATGCACCTATGGATTAGTTAAGCCGATGGGCTAACCCAGAACGTCCTGGAATTGAAAAATGGTGTTTAAACTGCTTGGACGCCCTAAGAACCTAGTAGGCCTCCACGATGTCTTATCATAATTTAAGTAGCTTACAAATCATGAAACTAGTTGAGTTATTATTGAGGGTAGAGTTGGGTCAGGTCGATGCTCAGATCCCATTAAACTGGTTTTTGAGAAGAACTAGGGACTACATGGGTAGTTAGCTCAAGGTATGGACCCATATTAAGCATTGAGCGTAGAAATAGGTGAACTTGTAAACCAGTCCTGGTTGGACAATGGACTACACGGGTAGGTGCCAGGATGAGAGCCCCAATTGAGGGTAGAAATGAGTCAAGGTTGATGTCATGACTTTGTAAACCGATCATGGAAGATATCAGAGACTACACGGGTAGGTCGTTTAGTATGAACATGTTTATTGAATGTAGGAACGGGTCAAGGCTGACGTCGTGACACCATAAACCAGTCTCGAAGAGGAACTAGGGACTACACGGGTAGACGATTAATAAGGAATCAATCGAAACTTTGAGACCTACATAATAGCTAAGAGCATTGTAAAGGGTGAGTCCGAACTTCTTATATACTAAAGGAAAGTTGTTGGAACCCACTAGGAGAAGAAAGTGATGAGAGCCTGCAAGTAGTTTACTTACCGAATATATTTTTATACTTATCCCTTATTCCTTTCTTTTTGACAACTGCACTGTCACAGAGGGGTGTTGTTCAGTCTGTTTATTCGTTTTGGAGTATTTTTTGTTTTGTCCTACAATTTTCCTAGTTTTGTAAAATTTTGTACAACTTCGTCTTATAATTAGATTTAGTGTTTTTGAATGTTTTTTTTTAATTTAAATTTTATTGAATTTTATCTTTTATTTTATTTTACTTGTTTTCTTATTCGCCTTTTTAGTCTCAATTCGAGTTTCGAACCTTCGAAAATCGAGTCATGGCAGAAGAAAAGTCTATGTCAGTGGTATCAATGGTATGCTATTTTTCTAATGTGTTCATAGACGATTTATCAAGAGTACCCTCGTCCCGAGCTGATTTATGCTTAGAGCTTGAATCGGGTAGGGCCCCATAACTCATGGCACCAGGAGAATTATAAAAAAAAACTCAAGGTACTACATATCTTCTTGGGCGCACTCATGTTATCTGTCAAGAAAAATGATAGATTAATGCATTTGTGCATGGATTATACGGAATTGAATAAAAGAACACTGAAGAACAAGTACTGTGTTCCTCGTATAGAAGACTTTAACTAACTTATGGAAGCGACAATATCAAAGATCAAAGAATAATACATCAAAATGGGAGCTACCATGTGATCGTATATGAATTAAAAATAAATTCCAACCACTCCTTGTTAAAAAAACCATTACATGGATAAAATTATAAAATTACTCACCGCGCACTTGCATCACCACCAGAGCTTGGCTACCGCTTCGCTCAGCTCCTACACCTACCACGAACGTCGAGAAGACTCTTATATGTATAGTAACCCTCTCCTACTCTACTGGTGGACTATTGCATAGAAAGGCGAGGCAGTAAGCTCTCTATCTATCAACAACAAGGGGGGTTGTTCTTCTTTGTCAACACTACTAAAGCATATAGTTGCAGCAATTTAGTGTATAATCAATTCTTTAGTGTACCCACCAAAAGGGCAAGCTTTCATCGTAAGGGGCCAAGAGAAGTGCGAGCCGCGAGAGCAGTACCAAATCGAGGCAAACTCTGAATACTAGATATGATCTCAAAATAATCAGGTCAATCGCTTCTTCAAATGAGCTTGGCTCTTCCACTTTCTGGAGAGGCACAAGACTATGAAAGTGTCACAGGCTTCCGTTGTGGATTTCCATAAATCTAAATAACTAAAAAAACGGAATCTCCCCTTTTTTGTTCATAGAATTGCAACACATCTTCTATTTGTTTCTCGGGCCTATAATGAGTTACAACATACAGAGTGAAAAAAGGTCAAGCCCAAGGGGAAAGGCGAAACCAAAAAACCTCCTAAACTTTGAAAAAGAGAGGCACTAGCAAGACAACGCGCACGTCCACTAGAACGTGTGAAATTCAAAAGGACGGCATGCCTAGAATAGAATCTACTGCTTGAGCGAATAAAGATTGAATATATGTCCGACATTTTTTAAAGTTAAACGTCTTATTATAAAATTTATAAGATTGAAAAAAAACTTAGATATGATTACTATAACATTAATAAACACAAAATCTATAAATGACATAAAAAAATTATAAAATTTATAAATTAAATAGAACACGAAATTAAAAATTAAAAATTAAAAAAAAAACATATTTATAATTTAACCTAAAGAAAATATAGACTAAAGTGCAGCTTTAAAAGAAGTACACTAAATAAAGCTAAGCACAATAACCCACAAAGTTGTTCTTTTTTTCCCCTTTTCCTTTTCTTTTGTTCTTTTCATACTTTATCCCTCCATATACATGTATATTACAATTCTACCCCCAAATACTCATACAACTTGTGCAAGTTTCATGTCTTTTTGATGTCCAAAATTGTCCAAACAAGCACAATTTTCATTCTCACATGACCGTGCAACCACTGGGATTCTCATCGCTAAAGAAGTCGAATGGATTAGACGTTGGAGAGTTTGATAGTTCTGCCAATGGTTGTGGTTGTGGTGGTGATGGTGGTGAAGTGTTTCTTACTACAACTGAATATGGCAGTGGCTCGACGTAGTAAGAACCATAGGTAGTAGTTGGGTGCGTCGTATTGTAACTCGCCATGTGAGTTGGTTGGGATGAGATTGTGTTATAACTTGCCACGTGAGTCGGTTGGGATGAGACCGTATTATAACTCGTGATGTGAATCGGTTGAGGTGAAATCGTATTGTAACTTGTTACGTGAGTCGGTTGGGATGAGATCGTATGTACCGAATGGTTGTATGGTTGATTAAATGGAGGGGCGTGATTGGATGATGGAGTTGGATCATGATGATGGTGATGATCATGAGGAGTGGCTGATCCTATGCTGCCAGGTGGAGGAACGACCTGTGGACCCTCCATATCTCCGACAACAGCGCCGCCGCCTCCTCCTCCTCCGTCACTCTTCTCTTTCTTCTGCCCTTTCCTCTTCTTCTTCCTCCCTTCTCCGCCGCCACCGCTACTTGCAACAGCTGCCGCACCGCCACCTGCCCCACCAGGTTGAGTCTCACCGGCGATATTCTTATCACCACTTCCTCCCGACGTAAACTCCACAACTCGTTCTACGGTGGCGCGGCCAATCTTCGCCGCAGCTCCGTCTCCATCATTACTAATTTCAAGTATCTGGGCAGCTCCACTAATTCCACAGTTTTCCTCATTTTTTGATGGGACTGGCACTTCTTTCGCCGGAGCCTCTGTTTCCGTGCTCTGTTTCTGCTTTCCGCCGTCGTGCACGGCGGCGCTGTTTACAGAGACGGGGATTTCCATAGCGTTTTGCTTTTCTTTGATGTTTTTTGAGATGGGTATTCTTTCTGGCCATGGTTCTGCGTGCTTTCCTGCCTTGATTAACCTTTTAATCAATGTTTGTTCGTCTATATTCGTTGTTACTGTGACTTTCTGCTGATTTCGATCTATTTCTACTGCATGAACTCCTGTAATTGTGGAGATTGAAGAACACCCAGATGAACAACAATGGAAATTTTGGATTTTTTAAGAGAAAACAATGAACAAATTTTGAGGAAGGGAAAGAAATGTGAAGAAATGAAGAATTTGATGAAAGAAAATCATGTTAGAGGGAAAATAAGGCATACCCAGATGAGGAAACGAGAGGAATTTTGAATTTTTAACAAAATAAACGATCAAAATCTAAGAAAATGAAGGAAAAACCGAGGAAATTAGGATTTGAGTAAAAGAAAGCGATCAAAATGTAAAGAAATGAAGAAAAAATGAAGAACAGTACCATGAATATTATGGAGAATCTTGATCACTTTCCTCTTGCAACCTTCACAGTGAATGGAGACTCGCAACAAACATGTCTGCAAAATTTTAGCAGAAAATAAGAAAGATTTGAAAATGAAGAACAATTCAAGAACATTTTACCTTAGAGTTGAAGGGTTCTGAGGTCCCTTCGAAGTCTTTAGCTTCTGGTTTTGCCATTAGCAGCTCAAGAATGGAGCAGAGAGAGAAGTATTGATCAACAGTTATGGGCTTCAAGGTTATAATAAACAAAAGAAAAAGAAATAGAAAAAGGAAAATCTTTTTGTTTTTTTTTAAGAAAAACATGTTCTTTGGGCTGGCAAATGTATGAACTTGAATGGGGTTTCCTTTATTTTGATGCTTTTCATTCTCTTTATTTTTTTTTTTTTTTTTTTTTTAATGTAATAAGTATGGGGACAAAAAATATAATGTTTTTTTGTACCATTAAAGGAAACCCTTTTCATACTATAATGGCTCTACACATCTCTTTAATNTCAATTAACAATACCTATGAACCTAAACATAATTCCATTAGTGGGAACATTAATTTGATTTAAAATTTGCATTCAAAATCTATTATGAAAATATACTATATAGCACATATATTTAAGGGGTTCATATGACTCGAGAATTCAATCAATTTGGACTACCCAATACAAACTATAAAGGTCGGGTTGTGTAATATCCCACATTGGTTGAGGAGGAGAACGAAACACCCTTTATAAGAATGTGACAACTTTTCCATTTTAAAACCTTGAGGGTAAGCTCGAAAAGGAAAAAAAAAAAAAAAAAAAAACGAAGAAGAAGACAGAGGAGAGGGTGGAGCGGTGGAGACGAACGACGGAGCTTGAGGCACTCGTTAGCGACGGTGGGCCGAACGGTTGAGGAAGGGAGTACACCGAAGGTAAGTTATAGTGGTGTGATTTTCGTTGTTATTTTTTCCAAAACCCTAATACTTTTCACGGGATCGATGTACCTAGGTTATTGTCAAGGGAAGTTGGTGAGTCCTTGTGAAGAAGAAGACATAGGGTGTTGAGAGGAAAGAAAGATCAGGAAGGAGGCGGGAAGAAGAGGCTGAAAACTGAGGGGGCACGATCTGACCCGACCCACCTGTACAGAACCGAAACTCGATTTGTTTTCCCATTTCACACCATCAGATTCGTCTTTATCTAGATTTAGGTACTTGACTCACACGTTCCATAAATGTTTTATTATAGGAAAATTCCAAGCTTAGTCAAGGGACACTTGAAGACTTGATAAAGTTTTGGGAAGTCTACGATCAGGTAAGTAACCATCTAGAGCAAGTTTTTAAGTAATTGCTTTTAGGAGTCGGTTTGGACTTGTGGCTAGAAAGTTTAGTAATGTATGTAAGAATGGATATAGTTAGTTCATGGAGGTGGTACTTCAATAATGTGTGTGGCTGTACTTTGGTTGTCGTTATGGTTATTTAGTTTCGTTGGCCTGAATGTGAAATTTCGTATAGGCATATGAAATGATATGTTTTTATGTTGAGCTAGATGGTTATTATGGTTATTATGTGACTTAGCATGGCGACGTATTGTCGCCGTGGTTCTTTGTTAGGCATTGGGCGTGGGGCTTGGGTAGCCCATTGCTACCCTTTGAGTGTTGAATGAATTATTAGGTGCTAGTAATTATAAGTTAGGAAGCACATAATGACAGTGTACCGTTTTCATAGTCACCCACAAGGGGTTGAGGGTAATCATAATATATTACTGTGATAAGAGGTGCTTAGTGGCCATGGCCTTTTACTGATCCAGCCAAGCGGCATAAGACAGGTAGTTACTGTTCCTAAGGCATGTAGTTTTACTGATTTGAGTCGACAAGGGCGTAAGACAGGTAGTGACTGACCCGGCCTTGCGAGGTACAGTGGTAGGTAGTTACTGATCTTAGGAACAGTTGGATGTTGCTAGGAGACACAATCGCACTTTTAAAGGCAGCGGACTAGCGATTGTGCGGCACTCACTTTCCAACGACAAGTGAGTTAAGCCAATTTGTTCTTGCGTCACCTATGGCCAAGCGACATATGATCAAGCCTCTAGCCTCGGTTTTGAAAGAAGGTTTTGGTAAACGAAGGTAGAGAGAGATTTTAGAAAGAGAGATTTTTGAAAGAGACGTTATATAAGCAAGCAAGAGAGAGATAACAACGGCTTAGCATATATAACCTTGGGTAGGGAGAAGTTGACAACTAGTCATATCCCCCTATAGTACATTCTGAGGCATTTCATGTCTGGCAGGCCTAGACATGATATTTTTGAGGCGTCATACGCCCTAGAACTACAAAAGAAAAAACACTAGAATGAAAAGACATGACAAGGGTTTGGCTTGCCATAGGCATGCGGCCATGGGCAACACGCCCTGGACGAGCATGACCGTGACATCCTCCCCCACTTAATTGGTTGACGACCCCGTCAACCGACTACTTTCAAACCTAGCGATGTGGGTGGCGGCGGAGTTCAGATCTTCGGCGTGTTCCCAGCTGGTTTCCTCTGTAGGGAGATTCTTCCATTTGACAAGGAATTCAAGAATCGTCCGTACAGGTCTTCCTATCTTCCTAACCCTGTCGGTGAGGATCTCCTCTACTTCTTTTGTTTCTTTTTGCCTCAGATCGATGCTCGGTCTTGTGAGTGCATTTCGTTGGTCGTCGTCTGGGTCAGGGTGGTATGGCTTCAAGTTGCTCACATGAATTACTGGGTGCATTTTCATCCATGTGGGGAGTGCAACTCGGTAGGAGGTAGTCCCGATCTTTTTAAGGACTTCAACCGGGCCTTCATATTTTCGAACTAGTCTCTGGTCCTTTCGGCTGCGAAATCTGATCTGTTCTGGTTTCAGCTTGATGAGGACTTGATCTCCTGCTCGGAATTGAAGGGGGCGACGCTTCTTGTCTCCCCACTTTTTCATATGCTTGGAAGCCTTCTCTAAATATGCCCGGGCTATATCTGTTGTCTGCTTCCATTCTCTTGTGAAGTTGTGAGCTTGAGGGTTTTTTCCTGCATAAGGATGATCAATAATATGGGGTAAGGTCGGTTGTCGTCCACTTACAATTTCAAAGGGACTCTTTCCCGTAGACGAGCTGGTTTAACAATTAAAGCAAAATTGGGCGACATCTAACAGTTGTGTATCCAGTTCTTCTGGCGAGCGTCGACGAAGTGACGTAAGTATTCTTCGAGCAAGAAATTGAACCGTTATGTCTACCATCGGTTTGAGGGTGGTAACTCGAGGAGATGTTTAAGGTTGTTCCCAAGAAGGCGAATAACTCGGTCCAGAATGTCCCAATGAATCTGCCATCCCGATCACTGATGATGCTCGACGGAATACCCCATAACTTTACAATGTGTTTGAAAAATAGTTGAGCTGTGAGTTCGGCCGAGCATAATTTGGGAGTGAGGATGAACGTCACATATTTTGAGAATCGGTCTACGATAACCAAGATAGCGTCATATTCCCCGACTTTTGGGAGGTGTGTTATGAAGTCCAGAGATACACTTTCCCAGGGTCTTGTCGGCACAGGTAGAGGTTCCAAGAGTCCTGAGACTTTGGCTTTCTCGACTTTGTCCTGTTGACAGATGAGGCACGTCTTGGTGTATTGCATGATGTCGTCTCGCATGTTTGGCCAGAAATACCCTTTTTTTATTAGAGCGTATGTTCTTTGCCACCCAGGGTGTCCGGCCCATAAGGTATCATGACATTCCTGAATGAGCTTCTTCCTCAGTTCTCCCGTTCTTGGGACATACAATCTATTTCCTTTTGTCATCAGAAGGTCTCCCTCAACCCAAAACTGTCGTGTTTTCCCAGCTTTAGCTAGTTCGACGACGGCTTTGGCCGATGGGTTTTTATGTAAATGTTCCTTGATGATGTCGCGCATCGATCCATCGATCTTACTTGAGTGAATATGGGCTAACATGCACAGGGCCGCATGTTCGCCCTTCCGACTCAGTGCGTCGGCTGCTTGATTACTCTTCCCTGCTTTGTGTTCGAACTTGAAGTCGAATTCAGCCAACGACTCCTGCCACCGGGCTTGTTTTGCCGTCAATTTTGGTTGATCAAAGAAGTGGCAAATGGCGCTGTTATCCGTCTTCACTACGAACTGTGATCCCAAGAGATATTGTCTCCAGACTCGAAGGCAATGGACTACTGCCAGCATTTCTTTTTCGGAGACAGTGTATCTACGTTCGGCGTCATTGAGCTTTCGACTTTCAAAAGCGATGGGGTGGCCTTCCTGAATAAGGACCCCACCTAGGGCAAAGTCGGAAGCGTCTGTTTCTATTTCAAATGGCTTTGTAACATCTACCAATCCGAGGACAGGACCCCTCATCATGGTTGTTTTCAGATCTTCAAAGGCCATTTGACAATCATTTGACCACGACCAAGTGTGGTCTTTCTTCAACAGCTCTGTCAATGGGGCGGCTCGTCGTGAAAACCCTTCGACGAACCGCCTATAGTAGTTGGCTAATCCTAAGAAGGACCGCAAATCGGATACTGAAGTAGGAACCTTCCATTCTTGGATAGCTTTTATCTTATCGCTATCCATACTAATTTGTCCACATTTGACGACATGTCCAAGGAAGTTGATGCATGTTTGTGCGAATGCACATTTCTCTTTCTTGACATACAGTTGGTTTTTTCGTAGCTTGTCGAACACCAGCTTCAAGTGCACTTTGTGTTCCTCTAGGGTTGTGCTATAAACCACTATGTCGTCGAGGTATACTATGACAAACTGATCCAAGTATTCGTAGAAAACTTGGTTCATCAACGTGCAGAAAGTAGCTGGAGCGTTTGTCAAGCCAAAGGGCATTACTAGGAATTCGAAGGCCCCATATCTTGTTACGCATGTCGTCTTGGGCTCGTCCCCTTCGGCAATACGTACTTGGTAATACCCTGATTGTAAGTCCAACTTCGTGAAGTACTTGGCCCCGTGAAGTTGGTCGAACAAGTCGGATATTATCGGCAGTGGATATTTGTTGCGTACCGTCACCTTGTTTAAGGCTATATAGTCTATGCACAAACGCAACGTCCCATCCTTCTTCTTCTGGAACAGTACGGGGGCTCCGTAGGGTGCCTTTGTCGGGCGGATGAATCCCGCCTTTAGCAACTCATCCAGTTATTTCCTTAATTCGCTAGCTCGGGCGGAGCCATCCGGTATGCGTTCTTCGCTGGCGGTTTAACCCCAGGGATGAGTTCGATTTCGTGATCAATGCCTCGACGAGGTGGTAATGTTTGGGGTAAGCTCTGTGGCATTATGTCAGCATAGTTGTTTAGTACCTCATTGATTTCATTTGTGACAGTTTCTTCGGTGGTTGTTACTTCCATCAATGGTATGGCCATAAATGTAGGTTCCTCTTGTGCGAGTCCCCTTTTCAATTGTATGGCCGAGATCATTCGAAGATTACCTGGTTGCTTGATGCTTGCAGGTATTACTGTGGGGTTGCGGTCGGTGATTACTAAGCATTTTGCCAGCGGCATTGGGATAACTTTGTGTTCTAGGAGGAACTCCATCCCAAGTACCACGTCAAAGTCGTCCATGCGAGCTACGACAAGATCTAGCTCTCCTGTCCAATCCCCTATTTTAAAGGGGACTCTTTTGGAAACTCCCACAATAGGCAAGGCCTCAGAGTTGACAACTTTCATTTTTCCCGGGTCCTTTCCTATAGTGAGTCCTAATCTTCGGGCTTCTTGATCGGCGATGAAGTTGTGGGTCGCTCCTGAATCTATCAGAGTGCTCCTATTCAGTTGGGAATTTATTGTCGCATCTACGAACATGAGCCCTTTCTCTACTATCTCCTTTGGTTCGACCTTCCGTTGGAGGGCTGACAAGAATTTAAGCGCGCCCATTCGGGGATTGTCTTGATCTTCCTTCTTGTCAAGCATAGTCTCAACCCTTGCGTCATTGCTCTCTTGAATGGACACTTGGAGCGCAGTGAGAGAGGCCCGATGAGAACAGTAAGATACTTTGTGGGGACCTTTACACAGCATGCATTGTAAAGGCGTCGTCGGGTGGTTCCTTTGATGGTAAGGTCCTCGAGATGTCCCCGCTTGGTTGTTCTGAGGAGGTCTATCCGTCCATCCGCTTGGTCTGTCGTTACCTCCGTTCGGCCTGTTGGGGCTTCCATTTCGATGACTTGGTGGTTTGTATGTCTTGCCCCAGTGTTTGGGGCTGGTGTTATTCTTCTTTGGGATCCCGCTTCGTTCCCATAGTCTAGGAGTCTCTCGGCACAGGCCATTGCGGCAGCTAGGGTTTGGACCTTGTTCTCGTGTAGCTTTGTTTTGGCCCACGGCTGTAACCCATTTATAAAGAAGAACACCTTGTCCTTCTCTGATGTGCCCCTGATATCTAGCATCAGGGTTGAGAACTGTCTGACATAGTCTCGTATGCCTCCAGTGTGTTTCAGGGCTACTAGTTTTTCCATTGCTAAATGTCCTGCGTTTTCGGGGAGGAACTGGTCCCTCAACTCTTTCATAAGGTCCTCCCACGAGTCAATGGTGCACAATCAATCCTCGATGTCTTGCACCTTCATACGCCACCACAGTTTGGCGTCGTCTATGAGATACATCGAGGCTACGGTCACCTTCTTGTCGTCAGTACAAGTCGTTGTGGCTTTGAAGTACTGCTCGACATCAAAGATGAAGTTTTTCAGCTCTTTGGCGTCCCGATTCCCTTTAAAGTCTCTAGGATCTGGGAATCTTAGTTTGTTGGACCCTGTATTAGTTTGTCCAGCCGTGACGTTCTCCACGGCTTTCATGGTCACTTCAATTCGAGTGCCCATGGAGGCCATCCTTTCTTGGATGTCATCGATTGTTGTTCTGAACTCATCAGCTAATCCATTGAACAAGCTCATCATTGTATTTTGTAGCACGTCGAACTCTTCGCCACGTCCCTCCTTGTGCGCGACAAAGCTATCCGGACTACCAGACGGTTTTGGGCTGCTCGTAGGAGCAACTCTTTCTTCAAGCGAGGTCACTCGAAACATCAATTCTGTGATTGGCAACCCATCCAGGCGGTTGCCCATTGCGTCGATTCCTACGACTTTCTCACTCAATTTGGTCACCCGTGCTTCCAGGAAGCGGAGGGTGTCAGGGACTTCTTTGAGGAACAACATTTCGTCTTTACTGTGTCACGGAGCTAACAAAACTCTGATACCACTTGACACAATCACACTTTTAAAGGCAGCGGACTAGCGATTGTGCGGCACTCACTTTCCAACGACAAGTGAGCTAAGCCAATTTGTTCTTGCGTCACCTACGGACAAGCGACGTATGATCAAGCCTCTAGCCTCGGTTTTGAAAGAAGGTTTTGGAAAACGAGGGTAGAGAGAGATTTTAGAAAGAGAGATTTTTGAAAGAGACGTTATATAAGCAAGCAAGAGAGAGATAACAACGGCTTAGCATATATAACCTTGGGTAGGGAGAAGTTGACAACTAGTCATATCCCCCTATAGTACATTCTGAGGCATTTCATGTCTGGCAGGCCTAGACATGATATTTTTGAGGCGTCATACGCCCTAGAACTACAAAAGTAAAAACACTAGAATGAAAAGACATGACAAGGGTTTGACTTGCCATAGGCATGCGGCCATGGGCAACACGCCCTGGACGAGCATGACCGTGACACCAGGCACCCCTAGGTCTCTGACTAGTGACTATTCGAGCTCAGAACTTAGAATCTCGTGAATGTGTGGAGTCGTGCAGCTGCAGAAGGGGGGGGGG
>NW_019272018.1:751377-777661 GCF_002738345.1 Cucurbita maxima
GGGGGGGGGGGGGGGGGGGGGGGGGGGGGGGGGGGGGGGGGGGGGGGGGGGGGGGGGGGGGCTTAGATTGAGTCCTCTTCTCCCATGCCGTTTTGGTTATGATTTTTGACATTTTTTGAAAACCTGCTATATTTTGTAACCGTGTTTTTAATGTGACCCCGCAGATCTTCGTTATGTGTTTTATATTTTTTTTGAAATGTATATTAGACAACTTTTAACTTACCGTCCCCAGTTCAAACTACATGAAGTGTTGAAAAGTTTTTTTTTACTCCTGAGTCCACGTGGCGACCCGTGATTCGGTATTTTTCGAAGATCGGTCGTTACATAATATCTGCTAGCAGTGGGCTTGGGTTGTTACAAATGGTATCAAAGGTAGACACAGGACTATGTGTCAGCCTCCTAGGTTGTTCCTGTGCCAGCTAGGACGCTGGGTCTACCTCCTTCATGTGCCAGCCTCTTAGGCTGTTCTTGTGCCAGCGAGAACGTTGGGCCCTGAAGGGGGTGGATTGTGATATCCCACATTGGTTGGGGAAGAGAACGAACCACCTTTACAAGGGTGTGAAAACTTTTCCCTAGCAGACGCTATATTTGGGTTGGGTTGAATTTTTTGAAAACTAAAAATTTGAGTTGGTTCATAGGTTGACAGGTGTGGAAACCTTTAACCTAGCAAACTCCGTAGGCTTGGGCCGTTACAAGTTGGGTTAATTTTTTTTCGGCTTGGGTTGAGTTAATTTTTTTTGAAAACAAAAAATTGTTCATAGGTTGACATTTTTTTTTAATTGAGTCAACTCGACTAGTCTGAGAAAAGATAGGGTTATAACACAACCCAACCCAACCATACTCTACTTTAAGATTATTATTAATATTAAGAATATTTGATGTTGGTAGTTTTATGGAATTTTAATTATTAATATAGCATCTATCGTGGATAAACATGATTTTTTGAATAAGTTTTACAGACTTGCTATCTAAGAATTGCTTGCTTTATGAATCTCATCGAAAATGTTTGATGCTTTTTGGAGCTTCTTTGACAACTCTAAAATCACTACTAAATTACTAATTTAGGACAAGTAGAGTGTAGGATGTCGTTGGCCTCAGGTAGAGTACTTAATGGGCTAGAGTGGCCCCATTTCGCCGTACCAATCGCAAGAAAACTTCGAATACAAGCCTATATCATTTGTATATCAAATGGAAAGAAATATTCATCGAAAAAGAACAACCCAACAACCCGACCCATAGGTTAGGTTGTGACCTTTATTTGGATTATTCATATCACTGACACAGATAACCCGACATTTCAAAGTTGTCCAAAAAATTTGTATACACCTATGCATATATAATTTTTTAAACTAATATTCTATATATATCTATCATAAATGAATGAAGGGTAATCTTTCTATTTAATTAAAAAGATTTCTCTAATTTTAAATAACGAATCTTATAGAATAAAGGTGGTTCTTGATTTTATATGTTGTAAAGTTGTCAAAATGAGCCAATGATGTGACAAAAAGAAATGAGCTTAAAAAAGTTAATGTAATAACTCATATTATTCTAAATGTTTTCTAATTTTGTGTCCTTTCACGTTAAAAAGCAGCTTAAATAAATTGTTATTATATAAATTTATTCCAAAAGTTTCATGAATAAAATTACAGATAAGCTTTTAATAATTGTTTAAATAATATTTAATATTTAAAAATTCAATTCTCGCACCCACCGATCTGAATTCTCGTTATTAAGAATCAAGGACGTTGCTCGGAACCATGAGGACATTCAATCTAGACTCTTGGATCGTTCAAACCTATCAAGAATCAAGGAAAATATGAGGTAAGAATTCGGATAAATGGAAGAAACGATGAATTCTAGAAATTTTGAAAAGAATCGTGAAGCACGTATGAGAAGGAAGGGAATGAGTGTCAATCAAACATAATTCATGGAGAAAAGAATTGAAAATTGTTTTCAGATGGGATTGAACAGTCGTCGGGTAACATGTGAATATCTGAGGAAGAATTGCATGACTCGAACCATCGATCCAATCTGACCACCTAGAGACTCGTGAATACACCCTTGATACATGCGCTTGAATTCGTGCATATGGAGACTTTTGCATGTGTGACTGGTATGTGCATGCCCGTGAGTCTCTGCTTTTTTCATGTTTGACCTTCGTTCGATGTGTGACTGGTGTGGGACATGCGCTTGAATTAGGGCTTACCAAAGAAATTTCATAAATCTTGGAGCTTTTAGCATGCAATAAAAAGTTAGCTAAGGAAATCGTGCGCCATCCATGTAAGTAGCCACACTAACTTTAGTCGAGTAATATTTATAGGGATCGCTAGGACGTGGTTAGCATACGGGCATATCATAAGTGGTTAGAGTTTGCATGTTTAGGACTCTAGTGGGCAATCTTGGATAAGTGAACAATGTTATTACATAAAATTACAAAAATGCCCCTATGAATAGAATTTAAATTGCATGCCTATTTTAATGCTTTATGTTGCGATAGAATGGAGGATGAAATATTGTGATTTGTGCTCCAGGTGATTGATGGATGTCATTTCCTCGTTGAGTTTCCTTGCATGTTTCTAGTTTATGAATTTCGTGCTTAAGTGATGGACAAGGATATCTCTCTAATAAGCATGCATGAACGTTTTGAATATGTTTCTCTAGGTGATCGACATGATTATCTCCCTAGTAAAGTATGCATGAGTGAATCAAGTTAAGAATAGGATGGTAGAGCTTGAGAAGTTTTTAAGTTAACCAAGGACAATATGTTTCCAATAAACTAAGCATCCTAGGATTGTGAGCAGCGATCAAAATTCTAAGCTTAGGTGCACTCATTAAAAATGGTTTAGCCTCGAGGAGCTAACCCCAAGCGACTTGAAAATGCAAGACGAGACTTAAACGGCCTAGATGTCCTAAGAACCTAGTAGACCTCAACGACAAGGATGACTTAGAAAGCTTAGCAAGTTTATTGGTAATAAGAACGATGTAACCAAACCCTCTATGGTAAATTGAGCAACTATTTTATGTGGGGGTAGATCAAGGCTGAAGTCAGGATTCTATGAACCGGTCATAAGGAAGGACTTGAAGCCACATGAGTAGCTAGCTCTTCTATTTTGTGTAGAAACAAATCATGGATGACATAATGATTCCTAAACTGGTCTCAAAGAGAGACATGAGACTACACAAGTAGTTTCTTGAGAATGAAGGCTGATGCTGTGATTCTGTAAATCGGTCCTGAATATGAACTTGGGACTACACAGGTAATTGTCTTAAAGCAAAGTGTTTCTAATTTTATATAAAAAACATGTTAAGGATAATGTCGTCATTCCATAAATCGGTCTTGAAAGAGAATTGGGACTACGTAGGTAGATGTCTAAAGGTAAATGTTTCTAATGTGTGTAGAAATGGGTCAAGGTTAAAACAGGTTACTTTCTTGGAGAGAGACTTGAGACTACCCATATAGATAACTAAGGGTGAGAGATTTGTTGCATGTGGGAATGGGTCAAGATTGACATTGTGACTCACTAAACCTGTCGTTGAAGGGAAACTTAGGACCACACAAGTAGTTGACTGCGATTGATTTGGAACTTCAAGACCTACACAAAAGTTTAGATAGTTGTAGGATTAGGTCCGAACTTCCTTTAGCCAATAAGTAGATTGCTTGCTTAGTATTTTTATACTAATGCCTTTCCACTTCTTTTTTATCAAGTGTTTGCAAGTTGTCGGCCGAGGTGGAGGAGCATTCTATAGCTACGCAGTCACAGAGAGGTTCGTTCTGGAGCGTCAACCCATTTTTGTATTTCAAGTCTTTTGTATTTCATTTTGTAATCAATTCCGAACCTGTTTCTCCGTTTCTAATAAATTTGAATACCTTGTAATTGGATTTCATTTGTATTTTATTTGGGGTTGATTGTTTTATTTTGATTTAAATTTTACTAAAATTTTATATTATTTTATTTTGTTTTTGTCTTTTTAGTCATAGTTTGAGATTCAAAAATCGGATCGTGACATGAGTAGTTGCCACAAGTAAAATCACAATGTAGTAGTACGATCTCCATGCACACAAATAGGTAATTGTCGTAAGACCATATCAAGAATACGTGGCATAATACCTATGCACACAAATAGTCAATATTAAAATATCATCATTAGCCCAATAAGATCAAGCTCAATAATCGTAGGAGCCTATTGTCGGTGTATTTTGGAAAAATGATTTAGATATTTTAGAAACAAAGATACCTAATTATTTTAGAAAAATTATTTAGGTATTTCAAGAATAAATAACTATGATATGTAGAAATCACTACAAGGGGAGTAAGATTCGGTTGATCGAATATCTCAAGGCAAGAACATTGTTTGAGATTCGAATCACTCCACAAGCAAGATTGATCATGTCTAGCTTGAATAATTCTTGTTGATCAAATATCTCAATGCAAGAACACTTGTTTGAGATTCGAATCACTCTACAAGCAAGATTGATCATGTCGAGTTGAATGATTCTACCTGCAACCTAAACTAAGTAGAATTGTAAAGAAACTTAGTCATTGGCTAAAAAAAAAGCACAAATGCTCAATTTACTATATTTTTAAGACTACTCACAAATACAACATACATGGCTTTCTATAGCCTCAAAATTAAACTATTAAATGCATTCTAAGAGTTGTAACATTCATACTTTATGGTCATAATTGTTAAGAATATTTAATAATAAATTATAGTTTACCATATATATTATATTTAATATTTTATTATAAGACAAATATCTAATATTTTCCTTATTACCATAGATATCTTTCCATTTATTACTATTTTCATATCTTTCTAATTTATTTGATTATAAATAAGATAACTTTCACACCCATTTATTACTATTTCCATATACTTGTAATTTATTTGATTATAAATAATATAACTTTCACACCATTTATTACTATTTTCATATCCTACTATTTTCATATCCTTATAATTTATTTGATTATAAATAAGATAACTTTCACACCATTTAGGTGTGGTGGATTAATCAAACATTCTTATGGTATCAGAGCCCTCTCGGTTTAACAACCCCATCCTTTCTTTTCAATGACTTTTGAATCCTCTAATCTTTTTCTCCACCACCCCTACTGGCTTTAACGCCATAGGGGCAATCTTCATGGCTGCCGCAGGCAGAGCCGATTGATTACTGTTCGGCTCCACCCTATTGACCTCCAAATCACCTTTCGTCATACTCTGTACATACAACCTCACCTTTTCCAACTCAATCGGTTTTCCCCTTGGCCAATATAGTCTCTCTCATTTTCTTCCCAATCAACCTTTCATCCTTCACAGAAACCCTAATCTCAAGATCCTCATCAGTGTTCTCTTTAGAAATATACGGAATCTCGACAAGTCCATCAACCTTTTGCAGAGATTTACCTTCAGAATCTGGGTGCCGCACTGGCCTCTTCGCCAACCAAGTTGCCATCGCCCTTCCTGCCAAAATTGGCTCCTTCGCCTAATGTGGCGACTCTTCTGGCTTCAATATTGTCTTTGTCCCTTGCTCTAGGTTTCCCCTTCTACTTCTTAGGGTTAGACATATTCTCACCAGAGCCAAGGCAACATCGTCGCTAAGCGACAATCTCTCTTCATGGGTTAGACATATTCTCGCCGAAGCCAAGGTAGTATCACCGCTGAGCGGCGATCCCTTTGCAATTTTCGATGGCCAAGAAAGCGCCTCCTTTGAACCAAGTTGTTGACATCTTCACGAAAAGTGTTTCGCAACCTCTTTGAATTTTTCAGATTTAAGTTCCACGTTCGTTTAAATCCGACGCTTAGCTCGGTGGGTGTTAAGGATATTTAGTAATAAATTATAGTGTACCATATATATTATATTTGATATTTTATTATAAGGCAAATATCTAATATTTGCCTTATTACCATAGGTATCTTTCCATTTATTACTATTTTCATATCCTTGTAATTTATTTTATTATAAATAAGATAACTTTCACACCATTTAGGTGTGGTGGATTAATAAAACATTCTTAATAATTAACCATGATGTAAATGTAACCTAAAGTAAATAAAATGTCTTAAAATACAATAACTCTAAATTACTCTAAATTGTAATCCACCCAAAATTTAATAATAATCAAACTTTATTCTTCTTCCATTGGCATGAATTGAAATAACGATTGATAATTTCAACAATTCTTCGCATCTTCATTGAAATATATTGTATGATTAATGTCTCTTAGTTCATATCAAGTTACATAGAAATAAATTATCTAGCCTCTGATATAAATACTCCTACCCCTACTAATGTTTTCATACTAAAGAAATACAAAACATATACTGTAATCTCTTCTCGATTGGTGTTAATAAAGATTTGTGTTCAACAATTTGGTATCAAAGTGAGGTTGGTGTAGGTTGTTTGATCTCTTGAAATTTTTAGTATGTTCTGTGGTTGCAGCTCAGTCTCACTTTCCCTGTCAGATATGATTTCTTAAGATTATTAGTGAGTGAGTTTCTTTATATCGTGAGTAATTTATGACTCTTCAAATTTTGTCTCGAAAGAGCTTGTTTGGTATTTACTTAGATATTACCAACACGATGGATGATTTCCAAATCATTGGAGGAATTAAGAAACTCAATAACAACAACTATAATACGTGAGCAACATGCATTATGTCCTAGAAACTACACCACCAGAGAAGGATTCTAAGAGCGCCTTGCGCAAATAGATAATCAAAGCAAGAAAAGTAATGTTTGTCTTGAAGACCACAATAAGAAAAGAGATATTAGAGCATGTTTGGGATTTCAAGACATCGAAAGAAGCATGAGACATGTTCGTGATGTTATTTTCAAAGAAGAACGATACGAGGCTACAACTTATGGAGAATGAGTTGTTATCAATTTCATAACGTGACATGACGATTGGTTAGTACTTCCACAAAGTCAAGTCGATCTACTGGGAGATTACTAAACTAAACTCGAAGTCCATCATTGGAGAAGCTTGAATGAAGTGGATAATTATCCACGGATTGCGACCAAAATATAGAAACTTCGTTATTTTCGTTATTGCTGTACAAAGATGACTTGCTAAACTATCACTCGTAGAGTTTGAAAATTTGTTAGCAACTAAGAAGTCATGACTAAACAAATGGAAGAAATCACATTGAAGGATGAGGAAGAAACACTCTACACATGTGAAAGTTGGAGCAATAATAAGACGTCTACCAAATGTGGATACAAAAATGGTAATAAAAGAAGAAGTCACCAAGGAGCTATACAACTAAAGTTCTCAAGGGAAAAGATCTAAAGGTATTTGCTACAATTGCGGGAAGAAGGACCACATGTCTAGTGATTGTTGGTCCAAGAAAAGTCTGTTGAAATCAATGTGGCACCCTCCAACATGGAGACGGAGGAGGAATGGGATGCAGAGACAATATGTGTCATAGAAGAAGACGATCTAGCACTCATTAGCGATGATGTATAACATATGGACTATGAGGATGATTGGATCATTGATTCAGGATGGTCAAACCACATGATTGACAATTAGAGTGGTGCAATTGAAGTGGGGTGACCTTCATAGAAGAAAGTATTACCAGGCTGGACAACATTGAAGAAATTATTCCACAGAAGACGGGGAACAAACTGTACACATTTGCTTAAGTGTGGATGTGCCTGGAGATTTGAGTGACACTTTTGTTAGTGAGCAAGAAGCTACTCAATCAAGTAAACTTGATGAAAAGGAAATGACGCACGCCTCAACAACTTAGACGGTAAAAAAGAATCAAAAGTATGTCAATACAACTATTATAGAAGACAAAGTTAAAGAGCCAAAGATATGAAGAGACATCGCAAAATACGGCTTGGCAGTAGTCAATGGATAAAGAAATTATAGTCTTGGAGCAAAATAAAACTTGAAAACTAGTGCCAAGACAAGGAGATATCAAATCCATCTTTTGCAAGTGGTTTACAAAATAAAGTGTACTATGAATGGATAAATTGAGAGATATAAGGCTCGGGCTATATATTCAAGGTTCTCTCAACAATATGGACTAGACTATGATGAGACATTTAGTCCAGTGGCGAAGATCACTATTGTACAGGTTCCTTTAGCACTTATGGTAAATAAAGATTGAAAATTATGGCAGATGAATACGAAGAATGCTTGCGTAGAGAGTTAAACATAGAGATTTACATATGAACAACCGAAGGAATTTGATAATGGAGTTGGAATCATTAGTCAGTAAATGCAAAGTTCAAAGAAGTCTCATTTGGATGCGGCTCGACTGATCATGAGATATGTCAAAGGTACAATCAATTATGACCTTTTGTACAAAAGAAGCAAAGACTGCAAGCTAGCTAGATATCGTGATGCTGACTATGCAGGATATCATGCTACCCGAAGATCAAGCACCGAGTATGTGTTCAAGCTCAATTCGGGAACAATTTCTTGGTGTAACAAAAGACAACTAATTGTTAAGGATAGTTGACCGTTCATTAAGGCAAATATCTAGATATTTGCCTTACATTACGGGTTACCATATTTTCTCTTTTACTAAATGCAAATATATTGTATTCATTTATTATTCTTTCCTTTTATCGCTATTTCCTTATTATTTGTAATTTACCTTATTTCTGTATTCTGTAAATGATTATAAATAAGAGAACTCTCACCACCATTTGGGTGTGGTGGATTAATCAAACATTCACATGGTATCAGAGCCCTTTCGGTTTAACAACCCTGATCCTTTCTTCTTTATGGCTTCCGAATCTTGTTATCATCTTCTTCCTTTCAATACTCTAATCCATATGATCACCATCAAACTTTCTTCCTCCAATTATCTTCTTTGGAAAAGCCAACTTCTCCCTCTTCTTGAGAGTCAAGACATGCTGGGCTATGTCGATGGAACTATGGTTCCACCACCTCGCTTTGAACCAGAAACCTCCTCAACATTCAACCCCAAATATTTGGCATGGAGAGCAGCCGATCAACGACTTCTCTGTCTCCTGCTCTCCTCTCTCACTGAGGAAGCCATGGCTGTTGTCGTTGGTCTCTCTACTGCACGTGATGTTTGGCTTGCGTTGGAAACTACGTACAGCCATCAGTCAAAAGCTCGTGAACTGAGACTCAAGGATGACTTGCAGTTGATGAAACGTGGCACAAAACCTGTTGCTGAGTATGCCCGTGCCTTCAAAAAAATTTGTGACCAACTTCATGCCATTGGCAGACCCGTCGAGGACATTGATAAAGTGCATTGGTTCCTTCGTGGACTCGGCACCGAATTTTCAGCTTTTTCTACTGCTCAGATGGCTCTCACCCCTATCCCCTGTTTTGCAGATCTAGTCTCTAAAACTGAAAGTTTTGAGTTGTTCCAGCGCTCCCTTGAGTCCTCTGACTCCACTCCTACAGCATTCATAGCCACTAATCGTGGCCGCACCCATGAAAGTCACCCTGCTTCCTTTACCAATCAGCGAGGTCGTTCTTATTCTCACAAAAACAACTCTTCTAATCGAGGACGAACCCACTCAAGTCAGGGTCGTCGACCACCTCATTGCCAAATATGCCGCAAAGAGGGCCATTATGCTGACCGCTGCAACCAACGGTATGTTCGACCTGATTCTTCTCATGCTCACCTTGCTGAAGCCTTTAACACGTCATGTTCTATTGCTGGACCCGATGCTGCTGATTGGTTTTTGGACACTGGAGCTTCGGCCCATATGACTGCCGACCCATCAATTCTGGATCAGTCTAAAAATTACACGGGTAAGGACTCTGTGATTGTAGGAAACGGTGCATCCCTACCCATTACCCACATCGGTACTCTTTCTCCTGTTCCAAATATTCACTTATTAGATGTCTTGGTTGTCCCTCACCTCACTAAAAATCTTCTTTCCATAAGTAAATTAACGTCTGATTTTCCTCTCTCCGTTACATTTACTAATAATCTTATTACTATCCAGAATCATCAAACAGGAAGGGTGGTGGCAACCGGTAAAAGAGATGGAGGGCTATATGTGCTGGAGCGCGGCAACTCTGCTTTTATTTCAGCCCTTAAAAACAAATCTTTACGTGCTTCATATGATTTATGGCATGCTCGTCTGGGTCATGTGAATCATTCTGTTATTTCTTTTTTAAATAAAAAAGGTCATCTTTCTCTTACGTCTTTATTGCCTTCTCCATCATTATGTAATAGTTGTCAGCTTGCGAAAAGCCATCGATTGCCTTATTCCCGCAATGAACGTAGGTCGTCTCATGTGTTAGATCTTATTCATTGTGATCTTTGGGGTCCTTCTCCCGTCAAATCAAATTCGGGTTTTCTTTATTATGCTATTTTTATTGATGATTATTCTCGATTCACTTGGTTTTACCCTTTAAAATTTAAATCTGATTTTTTTGATATTTTTCTTCAATTTCAAAAATTTGTGGAAAATCAATATTCTTCTCGTATCAAGGTATTTCAAAGCGATGGTGGTACCGAATTTACTAGTACTTGTTTCAAAACTCATTTACGTAATTCTGGCATCCACCATCAACTCTCTTGTCCATATACACCTGCTCAAAATGGTCGTGTTGAGAGAAAACATCGTCATGTGACTGAGACTGGCTTGGCCCTTCTCTTTCACTCTCATCTTTCTCCTCGTTTTTGGGTTGACGCCTTCAGCACTGCAGCTTATATTATCAACCGGTTGCCTACTCCACTTCTTGGAGGTAAGTCACCCTTTGAACTCCTTTATGGCTACACTCCACATTATGACAATTTTCATCCCTTTGGTTGTCGTGTTTATCCTTATTTGCGTGATTATATGCCTAACAAGCTTTCTCCCCGCAGCATTCCTTGTATTTTTTTGGGTTATAGTCCTGTTCATAAAGGGTTCCGCTGTCTTGATCCCGCCACCACTAAGCTATATATCACCTGCCATGCTCAATTTGATGAAACTCACTTTCCTGCTATCCCTAGCTCCCAAGCCCAACCTCTTTCCACTATTCCTATTTCAAATTTCTTGGAACCACATCTTCATCATATTGATTCATCCCCCCCTACCACTTCATCACCGCACATTCCTCAATCCAGTTCATCCCCGTGTGATATTTGTTCTGACCTTGTAGATGAGTCTGTGCAGGTTGATACTTCTCTTGCAGGTTCCACTTTGTCACCCTCGACTTCTAATTCAACCTCTATTGAACCTCCTGTTGATTTCTCTTCTTTGGGCACTCATCCTATGATCACACGCGCCAAAGCTGGTATATTCAAGACTCGTCATCCAGCAAATCTTGGTATGTTGGGCTCATCTGGACTTCTCTCTGCTCTTCTTGCATCCACTGAGCCAAAAGGATTCAAATCTGCGGCTAAGAATCCTGCTTGGGTGGCTGCCATGGATGAAGAAATTCGAGCGTTACAACAAAATGATACTTGGACTTTGGTTCCTCGCCCTGCCAACACCAACATCGTGGGCTCTAAATGGGTGTTTCGTATTAAATATTTGCCCGATGGATCCGTCGAGCGTTTCAAGGCTCGTCTCGTTGCCAAAGGTTATACTCAGGTTCCTGGTCTTGACTACACTGACACTTTCAGTCCAGTTGTCAAAGCTACCACTGTCCGTGTTGTGCTTTCTATTGCAGTCACAAATAAATGGCCTCTTCGACAACTTGATGTCAAGAATGCTTTTCTCAATGGAACGCTTATTGAACGTGTTCATATGGAACAACCTCCTGGGTATGTTGATCCTCGATTTCCAAAGCATGTTTGTCTATTAAAGAAAGCTCTCTATGGCTTAAAGCAAGCTCCTCGTGCTTGGTTTCAGCGTTTTAGCTCATTTCTTCTCACACTTGGGTTTTCTTGTAGTCGCGCTGACACGTCCCTTTTTGTCTTTCATCAGCAATCTAACCTTATCTATTTGCTTCTTTATGTTGATGACATTATTGTTACCGGCAACAACTCATCTCTTATTAACAGCTTTACTCGCAAGCTTCATTCTGAGTTTGCTACCAAAGATTTGGGTTCTCTCAGTTACTTTCTTGGTCTTGAAGCTTCACCCACTCCTGATGGTCTCTTTATCAGTCAGTTAAAATATGCTCGAGATATTCTTACTCGTGCTCAGTTGCTCGATAGCAAACCAGTTCACACTCCCATGGTTGTTTCTCAACACCTGACTGCTGATGGTTCTCCTTTCTCTGATCCTACTCTCTACAGATCTCTTGTTGGCGCCCTTCAGTACTTGACTATCACGCGTCCAGATATTGCCTATGCTGTCAATTCTGTCAGTCAATTCTTGCATGCCCCTACTGCAGATCACTTTCTTGCTGTCAAACGTATTCTTCGCTATGTCAAAGGAACACTCCACTTTGGTCTTATCTTTCGTCCATCCACTGTTCCTAGTACGCTAGTCGCTTATTCGGATGCTGACTGGGCTGGTTGTCCCGATACTCGTCGTTCTACATCCGGCTATTCTATTTATCTTGGTAACAATCTCATTTCTTGGAGTGCCAAAAAGCAACCTACTGTATCACGCTCCAGCTGTGAATCTGAGTATCGTGCTCTTGCCACAACTGCTGCTGAACTTCTTTGGGTTACGCATCTTTTGCATGACCTCAAGGTCCCTATTTCACAGCAGCCCTTACTCTTATGTGACAACAAAAGTGCTATTTTTTTGAGCTCTAATCCTGTTTCTCACAAGCGGGCCAAGCATGTTGAACTAGATTATCATTTCCTTCGAGAACTTGTTATCGCTGGCAAACTTCGTACACAATATGTACCCTCTCATCTCCAAGTTGCTGACATCTTCACAAAGAGTATTTCTCGACCTCTCTTTGAATTTTTCAGATCCAAGCTTCATGTTCGTTCAAATCCGACGCTCAGCTTGCGGGGGGGTGTTAAGGATAGTTGACCGTTCATTAAGGCAAATATCTAGATATTTGCCTTACATTACGGGTTACCATATTTTCTCTTTTACTAAATGCAAATATATTGTATTCATTTATTATTCTTTCCTTTTATCGCTATTTCCTTATTATTTGTAATTTACCTTATTTCTGTATTCTGTAAATGATTATAAATAAGAGAACTCTCACCACCATTTGGGTGTGGTGGATTAATCAAACATTCACATAATATCATTGCCAGCTAAAGAAACGGAGTATAGAGTAGCGATTGGAGCAGTTCAAGAAATTACGTGGCTAAAAATGTTAATGAAGAATTTGCAACAGAAAGTTTACTATCCGATACCACTTCATTGCGACAACCAATCTACGGTTCGTCTAGTAGAAAATTTGATGTTTCATGGTAGAACAAAACATGTGAAGGTGCACCGTCATTTTATTAGAGACAAAGCCTTCAAGAAAGAATACAAATGACCAAGTGGCACACTTGTCTACAAAAGGGCTAAATATTTGCAAACACGAGGGCTTTTGTTGTCAGTTCAATGTGGTAGACGAATGAGGACTAGTGTTGAAAGAGAGTGTTAAAATATCATCACTAGCCTAATAAAATCAAGCCCAATAATCACGAGCACATTGTTTGTGCACTTTATGAAAAGAATTTAGGTATCGTAGGAATAAAGGTACTTATATATTTTAGGAAAATGAGGTAGATATTTTAGGAATAAAGATGGGTACATATTTTAGGAAAATGATTTACTTATTTTAAAAATAATACCTAATTAATTTAGGAAAATTATTTAGGTATTTTAGGAATAAATTGTTAGATATTTGACAAATAAATTATAGTCTCGGCTGTAAATACCCCTCCACCCTACCAATGTTTTCATCCCCAAGAAATACAAAGCAGTGCAGTAGTTTCTAAAAAGTGTCTTGCAATCTCTTCTCGATTAGTGCTAATCAATAGTACGAGTATTTCCCACGTAGAGTTGTGTTCAACACACAATTACCTCTAAAGCCACATCACAAAGTCCAATATAATTCACATGCTCGGGGATAGGTAATTACTATAATTCTCATGCATATAAAAGGGTGAAACTTCTCTTACATAGATACTTGCATATACAAGGTGGAACTTTTAGGACTGAGGCTTAAAATTTAAGGAAACTCCATGTGTCTGTAGTTTAGTGGTAAGAATTTCATGTTGTGTCCGTGAAGACTTGGACTCGAATCCCAGCAGCCACAATTATTTTTTTCACGTAAAAAAAGACGACTGATGATGGCGTGCATACAGAAGGTAAGTCTTTCATGCTTCGTGCCTTCGGTAATGTTGCCCTCTCGTCGTTGGCGAGATCTAAACTTCGGGAGTTTGAAAACTGAACATATGTGTATGTTTAGGTACTCACAAGGACTTGGGACGTCGAGAGAGTGGAAGACACACTAGAATGGAGAGTCACGTGACAAAATATCAAAGAGGAAAACATCGAGCTATTGCGTAAGGAAGGACGATCTTACTAGTTGGATACGAATCCGGGTCAGGTGACCAATTAACAACCGACCTTCAGCCCAAACACAGCTTCAACCCAGATCTACAGACCCAAGACTCGCTTGCATCAAATACATCTTCGGGCCAAGCAACCGTAGAGGCCTAAAGTCCCAAGGTCCGTAAATCATCCACACTTAACCGATTCGCACGCCTACAGCAACCCGTGCCTCGACCCGACTCGACCTACACATGCGTTAGCCTCTCGTTGCGCAACGTGTCACACATGAAACCAAAAATCGGCCTCGACCCGACTCGACCTACACATGCGTCAGCATCTCGTTGCGCAACGTGTCACACATGAAACCAAAAATCCTCTTAGCTTACACGACTCAGTCGGCTCAATTTCAGTTCGACTCCGCGGCTCCAAAACTAGTCCCCGAACTCAATAAAAGGTATTTTGTCCAATTTTCACTGTTCCGATCATCCAAATCTGATTTTGATTCTAATTAAGGTAATTGAGGTTAGTTAATGCCTTATTTCACAAATTCAGGTTAAATTATACTAAAATTTTGAAATACTAATGAAATGAGATGGACATCTTAATAGGAAACGACTAGTGGTGATAATTAGAGCAATTGAGAGGAACAGAAGACAAGCGTACTCTAATTTAGGGAAATATTGGCTAAGGCTAACCAAGTAAATGACCTTACTATTCGATAGGTTGGACGACTTGTTTGATGTATGACTACACGTTCGTAGTGGCCCCTGCACGTGTCATTCATGCTTTATATTTATGATGCTATGATTATATTATATGATGATGATGTATGATGTATAACATATGATGACGTGAATGAGTTATATGATGATGTCATATGATATTATATGATGTTTTTATATGATGATGATTATGATGCATGACAACATGACCATGTAAGATGTAAGATTATGAAATTCCTTAATATGACGTGATTTTCATATTAAGATGAAATGCATGTTTTAAATGTCATGCTGCATTATAACGATGATTTTCCTAAGACCAACCCTAGTTAGTGTTAATAATGAAGAATGTACGAAGACCATTGCACGTATATTACTTATAGTAATATGTGAACAGAACTTTAGGGTTGTGTCACAAAGATGAGAAACTATAGGGAATATAGGGACCTCATTTTGTGTGTGTATAAAAAAAAAAAAAAAATAGGAATGGGCTTAAAATCAAATGAAATACCATGTGACTGTAGTTTAGTGGTGAGAATTCCGCTGTGGAGACTTGGGCTTGAATCCCTGTAGCCACAATTATTTTATTCACTCTTAAAACTTAGCATGCACATAATAACGAACCTGAATCGGTTTTTGCAACGTGAATATTTTTATTTTTTTTACTTTTATAGGTAGTAAGAACGTTTTAACCAGAACCTCTGTGATAATTTGAGCTACTATTGTATGTGGGGATGGATCAAGGCTAACGCTGCGATTCTATTAATCGATCATATGGAGGGACTTGGGGCCACATGGGTAGCTAGCTCTTCTATTTTGTGCGGAATCAGATCAAGGCTAATGTGGCAATTTTGTAAACTGGTCTTGAAGAGAGACTTGAGACAACATATGTAGTTTCATAAGAGTGAGTGTTTTTAATGAGTGTAGAAACAGATCAAGGCTAACGCAGTAATTTTGTAAACCAGTCCTGGAAGACAGACTTAGTACTACACAGATAATTGTCTTAAAATGAAGTGTTTCTTTGTATGTAAAAATTGATTAAGATTGATGCCACGGTTCCATAAATCCATATTGGAACAAATTTGAGAGATTCTATTGCATGTGGGAACGAGTCAGGGCTAACATTGCGACTCCTACGCAGTCACCCTTTTCCCATATTTTTTTATTGGGTGTTTGCAGGTTGCCGGTCTAGGTGGAGGAGCATTTGACATCTATGCAGTCAGAGGGAGTCATTCTAGAGCACCAGTCCCTTTTTGTGTTTCATTTTGTAATTAATTCCAAACATGTTTTCGTTTGTAAAAAAATTGAAAATCATCCTCTTGTAATTGATTTCATTTGTATTTTGTTTAGTATTGTTTGTTTTATTTCGATTTAAATTTTACCATATTTTTTAACTTTTATTTTTTTAGTCACGTTTCGAGATTCGAAAATCGGGTCGTGACATGAGTAGTTGTCACAAGTAAAATAACAACATAGTAGTTTGATCTCCATGCACACAAATAAGTAATTGTCACAACACAATACCATATCAAGAATACGTGGTATAATACTCATGCACACACATACACAATTGTCCCCAAGGCCACACCACACAATTCAATACATGTAATTACTACAATTCTCATGGTGCTACCCATACTTGCAGGGATGGATGAAACGAGACATAACTAAAATTCATGATGCTACCAATACTTGCACGGACATACTATGACAACCAAATTTCACCCGTTAATTTAGAAGGGTAAAAGGGCGAAACGTGGAAGGTTAATATCACAATTCAACTAGTGGAATAAGGTAATTTTACGTAGAAGTGTGATGAGACAATCCTCATCATCAACGGAGCTTTTGTTGAAGCAAAAACCCTTGAATTAAAGAAATTAACACATCTTAATATAAAATTATGAATGACTAAGAGACAATGCCAGAATTAGATTATATCTTGAAATTAAGATTTAGAAGTAAGAACTTTTGAGACTAGAGCTAGTCCAAGCTACCAACAAGGCCACGTAAAAGATCAGGACAAGAATGCTACCAGCTAGAACAGGCCACGTAAAAGATCAGGACAAGGATGCTCACAGCTAGAACAGATAGAAGAATTAAGTCGACGTGAGACATAGAAGTCGAACCCACAGTTTTATTCCCAAGGAAAATCATGACAAAGATATTACCATTTGAACCAACTTAGAAAATATAATATTATAGCATTAAGCAAAAAGGGCATAAAGAAAAGAATCTATTAAATGTGAAATCTTATTATTCAAAAAAGATTTGTATATTATAAGAAATATTCAATACAGCTTCCTGAAATACTAATATTTTGAAATTTTTTAGTAAAGCTACTAAACAAACATGTATAAATATATGCCCAGCAACAAGAGGATTACACTATAATACAATTTCTTAAAAATTTCTAAATTTAAAAAAAAAAAAAAAAAAAAAAAATCCAATTTAATCATACTCTAAAAGTTCTCCTTGTGGAAATCAAATTTGGTGGTTGTTTTCCTAGAAAAGTCTTGGGACAGTCTCCTTAGCTCTCCAACCAGTCCTTGTGCTCCACAGTAAAACACTCCTGCATTCACATTTCAATCCAATTATACAAATGAGTCGTGTGCATTCGAGTTACGACTAATCACGAGATCGTTTTAAAACCAGAGATATGATTACAAGGGTGCGATTTGTAATCATCTTGAGATCATAGAATCAAATGGTAAATATGTAAATTTAGCAAATGCTTACCAACTCGTTGATCTGGATGATTAACAGCAACATGCTTCAGGACATTGCGCCAGTTGGGTCTAGCAAAATGAGTCTTCACCCTCGTTCCCGACACGATATCGACACCATTCTTGGCATGGTTGAGATCTTGGAGCATGGTAATGAGGGCAGACCGAGCATCACCCTCTTCGTAAACGCTAGTGCAGTAGTTGTGCAGCTCAATCACTCTGTCTCGGTCGTTCTCAGCAACTTCATCCATGACACCTCTAAACCATTCGAATGAGCCCTGCTCTCTGGTGACCCAGTAGAAGTAAGCTCGTTTGGTGACAAAGGGCTTGGAGTTCTTATCAGCAACGCCATTTTCAATGTCTTTCAGATCCTTGATGTTATTGAGTACATCCTTGACAATGCTGATCAGCGGGGTGGCACCGATCCCGAGCCCCACAAGAAGAAGAACGTCATATTGTTTGTAGTCTTGAGCTGGAGCTCCATATGGTCCGTCTATCAACAGCCTTGGCAACCTGATTTTGTTGTTGCTTTGTCGAATGTCAGCTCTTAAAAGACCACTTTGATCAACAGATGGAGGCTGACATATCTGCTTGACAGAGAGGGCAACATTATAGTATTTAAAAATCAAACTTCAAAACTTTAAAAGCTTAATGTTTATGAAATTTGATAAAAAAAAAACAAAATCATTAGTCATAAAAAAAAAATTAAGCAAGTACCTTGGAGAAAATGTTCTTGAGCTGCAAAGTCCAGTCTCCTGCGGTGCGAATGTGAATGCTCAAGTAATCATCCCCTGGAGCAGATGTAATCGAAAATGGATGCCTGCAACAAAATTCGATCACATCCGTTAATTCCAATCAAACCAATTATCATGATGATCTTGATTGACCATGATGATCATGGTGATGGAGAAGATCAGACGGTGTAGGATTTACCATTGGAAGGGAGAAATAACAGAACAGTTCACATATATGTACTGTCCACTTGTGTATTTGAATCCTTGAGGCTTTGACATTTGCAACGCCAGAACATTTCCAGGATACACAGCAACCTGAGAGTTTCATTTTTTCTATCAGCATAAAGTCATACTTTTTTCTCGAGAAAATTTGTGAGTTTTCTAGGCAAGCAAGAAAAAAGAAAAGAGTGTAAGGGTGTAGACCTTTAGAATCCTCACTGTTTTGTAGCCCGATCGAAATGCACGAATCAATCTTTCGCATGCGTAGAGCAAAACAGGAACAGCTAGATACATCCATGTCTATATTCGACAATGAAACAAAATGTTATTTGGATATAGTTTGGTTACGTTCTTTGTTTGTTATAAAGTTCAACGAGATCGAAAAAAAACTCACCGTCTTTTTGTACCATTCCTTTGAGAGGTAAAGGTAGTATCCATGGATGATGAAGAGGACATAGACAATGACAAAGAGATGGTGAGAGTACCAAAAGGCATTGAAGCCTGTGAGTCTCTTGATGGTTTTAGGGAGGTTCAGGCGGTTGCGGCGGAACCATGGTTGAGCCAAGGTGAATGCTATGATCATTAGCACCACCATCACAACCCCGGTCCACCCTTCCGTCCCCTTCACAAACCACCAGTAGTTATTCGGCCGCACATCCCCAAAAAATGGCTTCATTGGTTCATATTCGGCATCGGTTGCATGGAGTAGCTTTGGAAAGTCACAGGTAAGATGTGCTCCAGCATGTAAAACGACTCCAATGGCTATACCAACAGCAATCACCTAATCCAAGCAAATGCAAATTCATGTTCTTATCAAACTTAATTCTTCCCAACCCAACCACTTCAGCTGTCGGAGTTTCGAAACAATAATCATGGACGATAACACATTTTAATCCTCTATGGATATCCTTAATGCTCCTCAAATGTGAAAGTTAACAAGTAAGCTAGTAATATCAAGGAGGAATCCAAAAACTTAAACTAGTAAGAATATATTTAATATTTTACGCCTATTCTTAACAATATCAATCAAAATCCAAACATTTCATTTTGGTTTAAATCACATTTTGGTCCTCAAATTTTCAAGTTTGTTCCATTTTGGTACTTATTCAAGGACAAAACGAGATATTCTAAATGTTCATGGACCAAAACAGAGCATACAATAAAAAGAAAGTGACAAAATAAGGATTTAAACCAATAATTTTCCAAATCAAACTAAAGCAATTGAAACCAGCAATAACAGCAACAAAAACAAGGAAAATTCAGCAGAGACAAATGATCAAACACATGGCGGGCAACAACAACAAAAACATAGTGTCAAAATGAGGATTTAAACCAATCATTTTCCAAATCAAACTCAAGAAATTGAAACCAGCAACAACAACACACACAGGGGAAAATTCAGCAGAGATAAATGATCAAACACATGGTGAGCATCAACAACAACAACAAAAAGAAAAAGGTACCTTATGGAAGTTGACATTGTCATCAAAAGGGACAACACCGCCAAGCTTGGTCTTACTCCGAAGCCAAGTGATAGTATTCCTACAAACAGGGAGAAGGATGATGGCCATGTTGAACTTAAGGGTTTCAGCGGCACCTTTGGCGGTGGTGACACAGTAGCCCATGATATGGAAGACGGCTCGTTGGCGGTACTGGATGAACTTCCAAGCAAAGAGAGCGGCGCAAATGGCAAGCCATAGAGAGATGACCCAAATGCGCTTCCAATTGTCCTCGACGAAGTAGCGGAGTGAGCGATATGCGCGCTTGATGGGGTTGTGTTCCTTTGTGGGGACGAGCTTTTGGCTTAGTAGTTGGCTCAGCACGCGGCTGTCTGTCACGCGGTTGGGCGCTGATGCTTGGTTTGGAGCTTGTAGAAGTAGCATCTCTAAGTTATATAGCTGAAATGCCCACACACATGGTACCCAATTAGTTAAATTTCCATCCAATTTTTCTACATCTTTCAAATCGATCTCTAATAGTGGTTTTTGGGTTTTCACTCTCGGGAACGACTCAAACTCACGGCCAGTAGATATTGTCTTTTTTGAAATTTTCCTTTCGAAAACCGTGTAAATCCACCTCTAAAGATTTTTAAATCACACCCTTACAAAGAAAGTTTGTTATCCTCTCTACAGAAGTAGAAATTATAGAAAAATAATGATATATAAAAGAAATAAAATATAAATTTTAATTAATGGTTTATTTATTAATTTAAACGACATTTTTATAAAATTATAGGAAAAAATTATTGATCTTAAAATTTTTAAAATATATAATAAATTATTATTATTATTACAAAGAATTGATACGTTGGGGTCATAAATGCTATTGATATAATATTTAAAGAAAAAGAAAACCAAGAATTTAATAGTTTTTGTTTTTATTTATTAGTTGAATAAATGTTAATGTTGGGTGATAATTAAATGTTTGGCCTTAAATTAGGTAATAAATATGATGTGTTTAGAGTAAGCTCAAAATGAGTAACATTTTAATAATTTTAATTTTATATGGTATTAAAGAATGTTACATATATATATATATATATATAGATACAAACCTCAATATATCCAAGGTTGTCAGGGTCCAACTCTTCCATGATTAAAGCAGCATATTCTTCCGCATCCTCTTGGATTTTTGATAATTTATTAGCTGAAGCACTTAATGCAATTATCTGAAATTACAAAAAAAAATAATAATAATAATAAAAAATAAATATCCCTCAAGTTTAGTCACCCTTTTCAAATTTTAATAATATTCTTAAGCTTTTATAATATTTTAAAAATAACTTTAATTTTTTTTTTAAATATATCAATAAAATTTTAAATATAATATCTTTTATCTTTATAGAAAAAGATTTCAAAAGGATTATTTTTAAAAGTTTTAATATTACATTTAAAAGTTTATGAATATTTTTTAGATGTGATACTAACTGTAATTATATATTTTTTTAAATATTTAAAGTGATTTTTTAAACTCTAATATTAATTGAAATTTTTAGAATTTGAGATAAAATACAAAATTGAAAGGTATTTTAATTATTTAGCCATATTTTTAAATAAGAAAAAGTAATTAAAATGAAAAAGAGAAAAAATATATATATATAATATAATTGAAATAAAATAATTGGTGATTATTATTAAACAATATATATATATATATATATATATATATATATATATCTTGACCTTCTTGTAGAAAAAAATTAACCATCAATTTAAATTAATAATTTTTATTTATTTATTTCCAATTACTTTTAGAATATATATATATATATATATTATTAATTTTCTTCCCTCCAGTTACCTCTTTGACTTCTTTTCCTGTAATGCGACCATCGGCATTCTTGTCCACCCTGCACGATCGTACCATTTGTTAGACCAGGCTCTGTTTCAGCAATCTCCATGGCCATATCCATTCTAGTGAGAGAGAAGAGAGGGAAAAAAGAGATTCATACATATCGAAGAAGATTTGAAGCCTAGCATCGAAGCTTTCATCGATAATCTGCTCCCAGAATTCACGCAGTTCCCCTTTGGTTATGGAAGTTGAAGTTATGCCTCGTCTTCTAGCCAACGCGTCGAATAACTCGCCGGCGAACTCGCTCGACTCCATTCCTGTTCCAGCAACGAACCAACAATGATCGGTAAAATTTCAATAATCGGTTTGAACTTGTTTGAGAAAAATGTGATTTACAGTTGTTTATACCTATGCATCTTGCGAACAACGACTTCGGAAGCTCTCCATTAATGGCGAGTTCGTTGAATCGATTGTCAATCTCTGACCAGGCTTCACTTCCGACGGATTTGGTCATGAATCGGAGGCCATTTAGGGCACGGCTTGCACCGGATTTAGTTCTGTCGATTCTATTGAAGCTTTTTGAGGAAGTCATCCGTTTCAGTTCCTGCGATACTTGCTTCAATTTGAAAGACAATTGAGAGCCTAGCGTAGGGCGCTTCGTCTCGAGTCGGCTCGCTAACATTGCCGTCTCCGAATCTCCGCCTTTGATGTTCTGAACGGAGACTGTATCATCGCGAACATCTAAGGTAATCTCGACGTACTGATCGTCGTCTTTGATTCTCATAGTGCTTCTTGTGCTGCTGCTGTAGCTACTGGTTCTTTTGTAGGCAACAGAAGGTCCTGTCAATGGTCCGCTGAAGGCAACTCGTTTGGAGCTTCCTGTGCTCTCTGTATCTGACCATGAATCACCAGGTTTGTTCTCTTGGCCCTCCATGGTTGGATCTGAATCTGAACTCTCTGATTTGTTATATGCACTGTGAGATGCACACCAAGTGTTTGTTGTTATGCCTGAGATACAGAAACGATAGAAAACATTAGGCATCAAGATGCACACCAAGTGTTTGTTGTTATGCTTAAGATACAGAAACGTTAGAAAACATTAGGCATCAACCAAACAATTTCAAAAACTCTCTCAAAGGGTAGCTTGGGGTTTTCAAATCTTATTACAAGCTACAATAATTCCAACACCGTGTGTTCATTCTTCTTCCCCAGAAAGAAAACGAATCATAGGATGAATGATTGATTCAGTACTGGAATAGCTAGCGAAATCGATGCCTAGAGTTGTGACTAAGAACAGGAAGAAGGAGAAACAACAAGATTAAAAAGAACACCAATGATTTCAAAACAAAGAAACCAAGAGTGGTTTAGGAAGAAAAACATAGAGAAACAGAAGAATTTGTTTGAATTGAATCTAAGCTGACCTTTGGAGTTATGAGTTCCAGATTAGGAAAATCTTTAGTCGTTTTTGGTGGGGGAAGAACAGGTGAATTTGTTTGAAGCAGAGGAGGGGAGGAGGGAAAGAGCTTTATAGTAGAGGATGATTTGGAGGGTGAAGAAGAAGAAGAGTATTATTCAAAGTTAATGGGTTTAATCCAAGGGGCGCATCTGGGTTGTGTTGGGGGAGAGAGAGTGGGGTTGTTGGGCATCAAGCTGTTTTCTTATTGCAACAAGAGCATCCATCCACACACACATGGTCAATCTTGTCAAACAATATTACAATATTAAGAAACTGGGTAGACAAACAAAGAGGAAATTAGCCCCAAACCTTTACCTTTGGCCTTCCTGTGAAACTCATAATGAGCTCACCAGATTGGGAAAATATGGTAAGTTTTGAATAAGACTTTTGGTTATTGTTGTAAAGTTTAATACCCATTTCATATATACTTGCAGAGAAGTTAACTTTGATTTTTTTTTTTTTTTTTTTTTTTTTTTTTTTTTTTTTTTTTNTTTAAGGTGTTTCTACTTAGGCTTTACATTTCATTCAACTTTACATTTTCTTTTACAAAAGCTTAAAATTTATTTCTACTAAAAAGATTGCATATAAATTATTTTTCGAACTGGAATTATAGATTAATTTTGTCTTTTATTAAAAGTACATGCATTAATTTAAACATTTAAGAGTAAAAGACGATTGAAATTATATTATTATTATTATTATTATTATTATTATTTTGTTTCTATAATGTGGATTTTTATTCTTTCCATGTTTGCATTTGGAAAATGGGTTAGAAAGTACATTTGTGGATCACGAGACTTTATCTTTATTTTGAATCTCTTGAACTTTATTGTTTGAGAATTATTAAATCTTAATATTACATGATAAAGTAGATTTGTTTATATTTATGGTGAATTTCAGACTACTTTTTTAAGTTATAAAATTACTTTTTTAAAAAAGCACACCTTCTATCTTATAGTAGAAAAGGTGAATTAAAGTGCTTAATAATTGATAAAGCTATTATTTAAGTAATTTTGGTAATAAATAAAAAAGTTTTTAAATACTATTACCGTTTTGTTTGGATATAAAACTGTTAAATTTTTATTTAAATAATATTTTTAAACATAAAAATCTTTAAAATACTACTTACCTTAAAAAAACATGTTGAATTTTTGGGTTGAAAAAGAAAATCTAAAAAACAAAACCTACAATTTCTATAAAAAAAAATTCATTTTTAAAATTGTGAATATTTATAATTATTATAATTTTAAATCATAAGTATTTTTTTTTTAATATGAGTAAATAAACCATGAACTATTTAAAAAAATATATTGAATTACCAATTAAGAAGATGAGGGAAAATTGCCCAAAAATGGTTCCTTAAATTCTATCTTTTAGTATAGCCATGAAACTAAAAATAATAATAATAATAATAATAGCTTTGTAGTCTTGAAACACTCCATAAGACATTACATGCTCTGCCCACATGTTTGTTTGTATTAGATTAAAATATTAGGTTAGTTAGCAAAGAATATCACTATTCAATGAAGATTAAATATCTTTGGTCGTATATGAGTCATCTTTTTTTTTTCTTTTTTGTCTCATACTTTGAAATTTTGAATTTTGTTTCTTATGTTTCTAAAGTTCTCAATTAAAAATCAAGTGACATGATATTTGAAAGAAAAAGCTTATCCAATAATGTATTATCACATGACATTTCAATTATACCATCCAATTATTAGATTTTAATGGAATTTTTTAGTTGAGATTTATTTATTTAAAAGAAAAAAGTTGGAACATTTAGTTCCCACATGATAATAATTTTATTTTATTTTGTGTGCTTTATGAGTATGGTTTTAGTTTTTCATTTTTTTTCCTAGGTTTTTAAAATCTTAGCCAAATTTTAACAATTTGAAGTTACTTTCAATCATAAATTCATCTTTCTTCTTTTTTTCTTTTTTGGTTAACATTTTAAATATATTTTGATGAATTAATTAGTGTAGAACATAGAAAATAATTATAAGTAAATGAAAATTTTTGAAAATAAAAATGAAACAAAAGTGTTTTCAAATATGTAACTTTCACCAATGGGTTTTTTTGGTCCTTAGAATTTTTTAATGTCTATTTTAACTAAATACAATCTATTTTGATCATATAAAATTTGGTTTACAAAATTTTAATAATAATTTAAGTAAAAATTATAATAAAGCTTCAAGAAATTTATTTAGTAAATAGTAAAGTGTTGTATTGTTGCATTGGAATTAATTACAACAATTATTTAAGTTAATTAAAAACAACATATGTGGATTAACCATTAAGAAATGAAAATTAGAGCATTGAAAACCAGTTTTGTAGTGTCAATGGTGCCAAAGTCAAGATAATATTAAAAACTTAGGATATGAAAAGATTGATTTGATGAATGAGAGGAAGAAAAGACCATATTAGAGAATACTAAAAAGCTTTGAGAATGTAACAAACCATTGCTTCCCAACTTGCTTACCTACTCCATAACTAAAATGCATCATCATGTCAAATGAGATTTTTTTTTTTTTTTTTTTTTTTTCAATGATATGTAAAAAATTGACAATTTAGTCCTTATCATTTCCCCCTCACACTTTTTCTTTTGAGGATTCCAACCCACCACAAGCAATTGAATATAATTGGATACCATATTGCTATTTCTTTTTTTTTATTTATAATCCTTTTGGATAACCTATTTCGAAATTGGATAATTATCCATAAAAACGGTTTGATTTAGATAGGAGAGCCCTAGAGTTTTATGATTTTTTTTTTTTTTTTTTTTTTTTTGCC
>NW_019272018.1:777671-937370 GCF_002738345.1 Cucurbita maxima
TTTTTTTTTTTTTTTTTTTTTTTTTGCCGAGATTCTATATGAGTTGAAGAGATGAATGAAACATTTTTCACAAAGGTGTAACTATTTTTCTTTAATAGCTGTGTTTTAAAATAGTGATACATAACGAGTGAACAATTTCTTCTAGTGATAGGCTTACACTATTACAAATAGTATTAGAGACTGATAATGGGCGGTGTGCCAGGAAGGACACTGGCTCCCAAGAAGGGTAGATTGTGAGATCCCATATTGGTTGGAGAGGGAACAAAATATTTATTATAAAAGTGTGAAAACCTATCATTAGTAGACGCATTTTAAAATCGTGAGACCCAAAATTGACAATATTTGCTAGCAGTGGGTTTAGATAGTTGCACCTTACCATATTAAGTTTTATTTGTGGTTTTTTATTTAAATCATTTATATTAAACTTTAAATTTTAGATCTAATACATTAATTTAAATTTTTGGATTTATCCCATGTAACATATAAAATTGATGTGGTTGACTTTCCATAGTGTTATCCCACCGTGTACATTAAAATTTTTTTAAAGTTTATTTGATTTTTTAAAATTAAATTTTTTTTATAAGATTTAAAAAGCATATATCTAATGTTAGATCTAACGTTAGAGTCGTTCATTTTAGCCTATTTGTTGGTTAGCTTTTGAACTTCATTCTTTTTTTTTTGTAATAAAAAAGTATTATTCTTGTTGTCGTTAGGAATGGTGAAATATCTGTTAGTTCATTGAATGATGCACGTAAATTAGGTAACCTTATACTTAAAATATCTATTAGTTCAATGACTGATGCATGTTTGGGAGAGTGATTTGTTCTTTAGTTTAGGAAAGCTCATTTTATAACCAAAGGACTCATGGAATTAAATAAAAATATTATTTATTTATAAGAACATTTTACTTGCGAGTAGCTATCATAAACAAAACTTAAACTAGAAAGCCTCTAAATCATCAAATAATCTTCCCTTCAAACAAATTATCACCAAACGACAAAGATAATGTTCTTTAATTATGAACTCATTATCTTCTTCTTAATTAGCTAACGTGGGATATTGGTCGTACCAACAAAAACTATATCCCACCAAATGTATAGTCGAACATTCTTCTCAAAACTCAAACATTATCCCCAATAATATCTAGAAAAGTTGATTATTTATAGTTTTAAGAAGGCAACTTTGGGTGGCTCAAAATTTGCAGACATGTTGCATAGTGGTGAGTGGCAGGCCTACCAATATAATTATGGTAAGAAACCAAACAAATTAATTAAACATTAAATAATTAGAAAGATACACAAAAGATTTGGTTTTAGAATTGACTTTGTGAAAGGGTTAATGGGTTTTATATGGGAGAGTCTAAGCAGCCTCCTGGTTTCAATTATGAAGCCTAAAAAGGATGACCAAAAAACAATTCCAAGTAGAAGCCACTCTCTTTGACCTTATTCTATTTTGGTGGGTGGTGGGATTGAATATATGTTCAACATTATGAACCACTACACAATAACAAACAGAAAAAGATGTTTGAAATCTCTTTAGATACACAGGAAAACCCATTGCTTTTGGGGAAGAATTCACCCTATATGATTTGGGTTGTTTTTCATGTGTTTTTGCTTTCTTGTAATTATGACTTATGGCTTAAGTTGGTGTCAATTTGATTCAAATCCGTGTTACCTTTGAAGAAGCTTCTGTTCTTGATTTTTATGTGTTTGAATTTATGTAATTTGTGTTCGGATTGAAATGTTTGAATTGGGATTTATGATTATCATGTGTTGACTTTGTAGCCGTGGGTCAATGAACAAAAAGTAAAAGAAAGAATGTGTTGAAACTATTGTCATTTAATATCTTACGAGCTATTTTTTGTAGCCAAATTAGATAGCATTGGTGTGCTAGTGGGTTAGAACATTTTCTAGACCTAACTTAATTGTTCGGGTTGCCAATTTTTCAACCCGTAAATTTTTTTTGTGTAGGTTGGTTCGAGTTATTCAATCTTTTATTTAAAATTTTAATTTTAATAAAAATAAAATGTGAGTAGAGATAGACCCAAGCAAATGCATTTCACAACTACTCGGGAAACAAAATAAAATTATGAGAACATTGACCTCAGGACACATCTAACCATCCTCTTTGTCACACCCTTGTCCATGCAAGACATAAAGTAAATATGAAGAATTTAAAACAGTTCAAAGTTGGATAAGTCTAAGAACCTATCCTAAAATAGGATCATCCAGCTGGAGACTCTAATTGAACTCAGACACCTATTATCTAGTTTATGGCAATGCCTTAAAACACTGATCGTCTAACGTATGGTCAAAAATTAAAATTATTATCATCTAGTATGTTATTAGGAACCAAAACATAGGTTATCAAGTCCATGACCATGATGGTAAATTTGGTCTATTCCCGAACAAGTAACTGTGATAATTTTGTTTCATAAATACCATCTCCATTAAACATATGTCAAAAGTCTCATAAACAAATCAAAACAACATTTTCGGATAGTCACAACCACTACAACAATTAGATAGCAAACAAAATGCTGGCATACATAACTATAATTAAGAACATACAACAACAACGATCATTTACCTCGATTCAAATAGTAGTAATAGCAAGCATCCTACTCCACTCCAAATCTCATTTTGGCGTGCAAATAATAAATTAATTATTTCAAAAAAAGCCTAAATTAGTCTTATCTAAAATAATTATAACTAAAAAAATTAAAATAAATTTAATAGGAGTAGTTGAACCAAACTAGACTAACTAAAGGTTTAAAGTTCAGCAAAATATTTAAAATCGTCTAATAATCTAACTAAAATCTCAAAACACAGAAGTGATATGTCGAAGCTAGATCAGGATTGACTAGGCTATAGCTTTGAGAGTGAACACCACGGACCACCAAGGATGTTCTCACCTTTAGTTGACAAAAATAAGTGGGATGAAGTTGAGTATTTAAAAATAATAAGCGATTTGTTGGAGTGGAAAAATGCAAACACAGGCAAACTTGAGTATAATTAACATGATTGATGGTTCCTAAAACCTAACTAACCTTAGGCTCCACTTTTTTCGGGTAAAAATTGTATGTGCATTACTTTCATATGCACGACTCATGCACTTTCATATTTTCTATGCGCATGATTACACTTGTCAAACGAAACATCCAAAAAAAGAAGTGCATAAAAATAAATTATGATTATACGCATATGAATAATGAGTGAATGGAGAAGTAATCTTGCCAACAAAATAATTAATTCAGCGACATGATATAATATAGAAATATTTCTTGTATAATGCACATGATTGACGTTCATATCATCGATCACTTGTCAATCATAGCAAGTTGTATCAATAACTTATGACTTGTAACACTTGAGCCTTCACGAGAACCTCCATTTTCTCTTTAAATTCAAGTTGAGAGATTTTATTAAGTGTCTTAAATGTCAAATTTCAAGATGGGACGGTACCAAAAAAAAAATATAAAAGAAAATAGTAGAAAAATAATAAATAGGGTAAAGTAGAAGGGTATTTTGGTTATTTTAGTGCCTCTTTCCTATTTAGGAGTATGCAAGCAAGTGAATTTATGAAATTAGAAGGAATAAAAGAAAAAAAAGAAAAAAAAAAAAGAAGAGAAACGAGTTTGGGAGAAAAGAAAAAATTAATCGAAGACTTCCTGATCATATGTGACGTGCACTAATAGAATGAGTTGAGGCGAGTTGGGTCACACATAGGCAAATCAAGTCGAGGCAGAGCAATTCGAGCGTAGGTCTCGAACTCGGGTCCTCCTCTAATGTTACGACGCGAGGCCGTCACAAACACTAGTCATGTGTCCTCATCGTTTGTTGAAACGTATCCCATACATAGCCAAACACTCTCCTCCTTTGGATGGTTGACACGTGATGTCTCTCATTTGCTTACACACTTCCCTATGTCTGCACAATTTTTTTCTCAAATACCAATCCGTTTTCAATTCCTTTGAATTTTTGTATATTCTTTTACATAAATCGAATCAACTTCGTTCCTTCATCAAAATTGTAGAATTTTAATCTATCATTTAAAATATATATATATATATATATATATATATTTTTCATTCAATTTTGTTGACGGTAGAGAGAAATAAGTCTCTTGAAAATTTGTCTAAAATATATAATCTTACCTTGATGTCCGAAAACTCCACATGAACATAGCTCTTTCAAAAATTTTAGAACGTAGCTCTTATAACTTTTCTTTCATCCTTTCCTTCTATATAAATTATGATTAGGGCACAGACCTCCCCTCCCTTTAACAAATTTTGACACTATCATATTAGAATTTGTCGAACTCAACATGGAGTCACTTAGATATATTTTTAAATTTTCATCTAATTATTATGGACTATTTTTCAAGTAAAAGCAAATTGTCTGACATAGGTGATGGTATCGGCTTAGACGGCTATGAAACAACGCTATAGACAATTTATTATGCATTTTAATCATGTTTTCATCAATTTGTAATGCCAACTAATCGAAAGCTCGATTTATGATCCTACTACTAAAGCAAATTAGTTTTTTTTTTTTTTTTTTATTGACATCGTTTTACCGTTAAACGAACAAGGACAAAAATAACACTTTTGTTACAATAAATTTATGTACAACAAAAAAAAATATACATAGACAGTTTCAAGCCTTATTCTCATCTTATCCCCTTATCCAAATAACCTAAAAGGACCTAATATTTGAACATCCCTATGTTACATACATTAGTAATAAATACACATAAATTTAAGTAGGTTAGTTGTGTTAGATGAACACGACTCTCCATAATGGTACGATATTGTCCACTTTGAGCATAAGCTCTCATGACTTTACTTTGGGCTTTCCTAAAACACCTCATGCTAATGTAAGGAGTATTCTTTGATTATAAACCCAAATTTTACCGCTAACAAATATTATCTGTTTTGACTTGTTGTGTATCACAGTCAGTCTCACACTTTTAAAACACCCTTATGTGGTATGCTTCGTTTCTCTCTCCAATCGATTTAGAATCTCACAATCCACCCCTTAGAGCCGGCGTCCTTGGAAGTTTCCACACTCTTATAGGGTATATTTTGTTCTCTTCTCTAACCGACGTGGGATCTCATAGTTTCACGCTCGATTCCAGCCACCACTCGCTTACCCTTCGCTTGCACAACACTGCTATAAGCCCTCATCGTGTTATCGTCACTAGTATGCTCATAGAAAGGAGAATTTTTACTCGTTATTGGAATAGTTGCAGATCAAAGAGTGAAGCTTTTGGATGATTTGAGATGAGAAGTGGCAAGGTTTTGTAGTGATTGTGGAATCGGCAGCTCGCCGGAAATCTCGAGATAATGTAGAGATAATGTTGGTATTTGACATGTGAATAAAGCACACAAAACATAATTATGTAGGAGGAAACAAGATGAACAGAGAATTAGGCTTTCTAATTTTCTACCCATTGGGGGTTTTATTTCCCAAACATATTGAATCATAATTTTACAACATTTTGTACATTATGATTAATATATATATATATTTAAAGAAAATAAAAAAAAAAATGATAAATGCTACAATATAACAAAAATTCCTTCTGCTGTTTCAATTAAAGTACTCACATGGGGATGAGAGTTCTTTGAATTTTGACTTTCTCTCCCCCCTAAACATTTTTTCTATATGGGAAATATAAAATAAATAAAATTAGAATCGTTTAATCTTTAATTTTTAATTTTTAATTTTTGTTGTTGTTGTAGCTCAACATAGGATACTCTTTCTGGGCTCATAAAATAAATAAATGTGAGCATTTAATATTCCTCTCTTGGTTTAATGGGTATGAAATAAATAGCTTACTTTTCTTTGTTTTCAATAATAACATTGGTTCAAACTAGTTGATACCATTATTACTTTTTGGATACCTAATGTAAGAATGGTCCTCATTAGATAGGGTTCTTGTATAATTCAAGCAAACTTCAGCACATTTTCATTTTATATTTCAAAATCTTTTTGGATATGCATGGAGTTGTCAAACTGTTGGGGGTGGGGTTGGGACATGACACAATTAGCTTTGTATCGAGCAGTGTCATGATCTTGACATGCACATGACAAGCCCAAAAGGGAACTCAAACCTCATTTTTATTTCTTACCTAGCTTTCTAGTTTTTGTTAGAATTCACAGACCTCTACAATGATATGATACTATCCACTTTAAACATAAGCTCGTGACTTAACTTTTGGTTCTTCTAAAAAGCCTCGTACCAGTCTAGATGTATTCTCTTTACTTATAAACCAATAATTAACCCTTTAATTAGTTGATGTGGGACTCCTCTCCCAACAATTCTCAACAATTTTCTTGTACAAGTAAGGTTCTCCTTTGTCGTCTAAACACCTCATGTAGAAACTAAGCTTGTTAAGTCATATACATCACCTATGCATGCACGTTCGCTCACTACAACTCTAGTTGACTTGCCTCTATAGGCCAAGTCATTCGACTCAACTTTACACCTACTTTAGCCAAAGGTCATTTAAATACAATGTCACATCTCATCTTGTCATCATACGTTTCAAGTCAACGCTTCATGATGTCATCCCAAATTTTGGAACGTCATCAACCTTTGCTACTCACTTTGACACACTTATCAAGAATCAACTCATGGATCGTCTTTATGATCAAGGCACCTTGAACATCCATCCAGGTATTACCAAGGCATGAACTCTCTCATGTTCAGTAATTTACAGATTCCGTATTGGAGAGCGGTCTCATATACCAACATCTAACTCATGGGTTGGGAGAGGAGTTTTACATCAGTTAATTAAGAAGTTGATCATGTGTTTATAATAAGGAATACATCTCCATTGACATGAGACCTTTTAGAGAAACCAAAAGCAAAGTCACAAGAGCTTATGTTCAAAGTGGACAATATCATACCATTGTGGAGAATCGTGATCCCTAACAATATCGACACACCAATGTCATCCGATGTTGTCCTCGAAAAACCCATTTTCAAAGGAAAATGCCCAAAATGTTCCTCTTATAACACTCACCCACACTATGATACACATATGTGTCATGGGGTAGTTCACTTAAACCATAGGGCCTAGAGGTGGTGGAGAGCTGATATCATACCCCCTATAGTACATTTTGAGACATTTTTGGTCCTGTAGAAGTAAATGTGATTTTGGAGATTGGCCGACATCGTGCCGTTTTTTTTTTTTTTTGGGTATCTTATTAACACCAAATTTGGCGAGGTTTCATCTTTCATATACATAGGCTTAGCTCTAGAGTTGTATGCCGAAACTCATACTAGAACCTTGACTTTTGAGGTTATAGCCCAGGTCTTATCCAACCATTTTCAAGTCCATCTCTACCACTCTTGTCTACTTATTACTTTCAATTTTTCTTATGCTTCAACCCATTTTTCTTAGTGTATTGGGTTATGCACCATTCTCCTTGATTGCATTATGATACTCGTTTGTCTCGATTCTCATTTATGTTTCAACCATGGATTAATAGAATAATCGATTAGAAAACTTAAAAGAAAAAAAATAATAAAGAAAAAAAATTAACAATCCGATCCCACTCAACTCTAGAAAAAATAGATGGATTGAATTAAATTGTCAATTCAATTTAGTTTTCTCATCCACCAAAAATATCAGCTCCCAAGAAGTTCCTCCATCCCAACTAATATACACCTAAATAAATAGTTTGGACTATCAGAAAGCATTAACGGATTGAATGCATGGCACTCAACCATCCATATATATCAAAGAAGTAGGCTGATTGCTAATCAAGTAGCTGACAACATTATTAAAAAAGCGTTAGAAATTGTAATTTAATGCAATAACTTGCATTTAATTGAGTCAACTATTAAAACTGGCACTCGAGCATGATGAAAGTGAAAATATTAAAATCATAATAACATTTAACACTTATTCCAATTTTTTTTTTTTTTTTTTTGAGAAACAAAAACCAAAGTCTTAAAATTTGACTTTAAAGATCATTCCATCGTGGAGGATCCTGTTGTTGATACTTATTTATTTGATATAATGGATCAAGTATGAATCAACGGGTGTAATTTTTTATTCCCATATTTGTTCTGTTTTGGCTGTGGGTTTTCACTTTCTCTCTCCTCAAAATTGGAAAATTGGGAAGCTGAATGGGAGAGAGAGAGAATGGGGTTCATCAACCCTCTTTGCTTCCTATTATTCCCTCATCAAACTTCTCCTTTTCCTTTTCCTTTTCCTTTTCACTTTCCCATCTTCACACTTTGCTTTCATAAGCACAAACAAACCTCACATGAGAAAGAGATGGGCCATTTATTTCATGTTAATATATCTAATCCCTTCCCATCTCTATAATATTATTCTTGTCTTTCAACTTTCCAGATTTATTCTATGTATTCTTTACTAAACTCTTACAATTATTCTATGTTCATCTCTTAACTTTTCTTAAATTCAAATTTTGGGAAAAGAAATGAGATTTAATTTGTTTTTAGATCTAAATCTATGTATGCTTGTTTGAGTTATCATGATATTGTTTTAAAATATTACCTATACCCATATTCTTCATTCCTAGCCTATGGGAAGTATTTGCATCTTCAACCTTTGTCCCCACCCTAACCTCTCTCTCTCTCTCTCTTAATAATGAAGTTGGTGAAAACTTATGAGTCCCGTCTTCCTCCCTCTGTTAGGCAACTCCATTAGAAACAAGGGTCCCACCAACATACTTTTTCTCTGCACTCTCTTCATTCTGTGAACTTTTTTATATCTTCTGCTAAACCCCACTCTGTTTCTTCTGCCAAAATCCTCATTTTCGTTTTTTAAACATCAGACTTTAAGTTTTTTAAGCCCTAAACCGAATCTGATGGATCATTAGCTTCATAAAGGTTAGAATCACGGATCAACAAGCAGCAAAAAAGCATGTTTAACTTTTCTCTAACACAATCCAGAAGAAACAAAACAAGACAACACAAATGCAGAAACGGTGGGTGCATTGAATGGTGCTCCTTCAGAGGGGTTTATGAGATAATCACTGAAAATAATAAAGAGTGAATCAAAAGAAAAGTAAGGTCAGTTTACGTACCCAAAAACAAACAACTGCCAGCGTCATAGAGGTGCCTTGGAGTAGCATTGAAGACTTTCTTCTTCTTGTTCTTCCTCTCTGTAATCCAGACTTCCTGCACTACCCAACATTAGGTTCAAGGATGTGAAAATAATAGAGTTGTTGTGGGAAGAGATTCTTACTTGGGTTTGATGAATCTTGATTGATGAACAATGGGTTGTGTTGTGAAGTGCGTTTTCATGATTGTGATTGCTAATTCACTGTTGAATGCAGCAGAGAGCTTCAATGTAGAAGAGCTTGAGAGAGTTTCAGGGGAAGATGAGAGTGGAGGAAATAGACCTTTAATTCTGGAGAGATTCAGAGCTCTACTTGGACTCAATCAAAGCCCATCAGATCTGTCGCCTTCGCCGTCTCCATCACCGGACGAGGCAGCTCGTCCAGTGCACACTCATAAACATTCCCGCCCTCATCAGCTTCGCTTGCACAATAGCCGACCAGTCTACAAATCTAAAAGACATGAAGATGCAAGAAAAAGAGTCAGAAAAATTCTTGTTGCAGTTCTTGTGTCTACAGGAATCACCATTTTGATATGCACTATTGTTGCCTTCTGGGTCTGCAAGAAGTTTAAAATTCGAACAGAGGAACCCGCAGAGAAGCTTTCTATAACGAGTGAAACAGGAGAGAAGACAGCCAAACAAAAATCTGGGTTTGATCTGTTCGATCTCAGTACGCATGGAATGGATGTTGAAGAACACAGTGTTTCCTCATCTGGGGAGAGAGTTACTCCTGTTAAATCTTGTTCGTCTGATGAGGAGGAATCGTTCCATTCTTGTGGGGATCCCAATTTGTCGAATGTTCGTCTTTCAAATGCTTCTGAATCTTCTTCAGCTAATGTGAAAACAAATTCTAATTCTTCAGAACCTAACAAACCATTAACTTCTGACCAGTTGCATCTGACCAGTTCTCCATGTAATTCAGAAACCAAGGATGTCCCATCTCTAGCTCCGCCTCCACCACCGCCGCCGCCGCCGCCGCTGCGACCATCTCCGGTTACTTATCGCAGTTCATTTTCCCTCTCTTCACCCTTTTCAACTGGATCCACCTCTTCTTCTGCATTGCTAAGATCATCATCTCCTGCAATGTCAGATTCTTCTACGTTATCTCAAATACCGTGGAATGATCTGCCATCACCTCCAAACATTGCTAAACCTTCACTACCATCATCTACTATTCCTCCACCCCCTTGTCCACCGCCAAGTTTGAAAGAAAACGCTTGTTCTTTCAAAGCCCCACCTCCTCCTCCTTCCAAGCTCCCTCAATTCGTGGCATTTGGAAAAGAGGGAAATCTGCTGCCGAAACTTAAGCCTCTCCACTGGGACAAAGTAAGAGCTGCACCAGATCGATCAATGGTGTGGGACAAGCTAAGATGGAGTTCATTTGAGTAAGTTCTTGTCCTTGTTCTTGGTTATTCATCTTACTTCAAGTTTTTCTTCTGATTGAACCTGATGAACTCATGAAAAAACAGGCTAGATGAAGAAATGATTGAGTCACTATTCGGCTACAACCAATATGGTTCAATGAAGAATGGTGATGCTAGCAACAAAACCCCTTCTCCAAGCAAGCATGTACTAGAGGCTAAGAGACTTCAGAACCTAACCATACTCTTAAAAGCCCTGAATCTCTCCGCAGAACAAGCTTGTGAAGCCATAGAACAAGGTATGACCGAAAAGAACAACAGGATATGAACCAAAAAGACCCAGAGATCCATAGTTTATTAATGATTCACATATTGAGCTCCTATTTGCACAGTAAATTGTTACTTTCTATTGCCGTACTCTAATTTTGGTAGACGTGAAAATCAGGGACGGGGTTGCGTTTAAGACAACTTGAAGCACTGGTAAAGATGGTACCAACACAGGAAGAACAGGCCAAATTGTTAAGCTATGAAGGAGACATCGGTGAATATGGGTGCACAGAGAAGTTTGTGATAGCAATTCTGAGAATACCATTCGCCTTCCAACGAGTGGAAGCCATGCTCTACAGAGAAACTTTTGAAGATGAAGTAAATCATCTCCGGAATTCGTTTTCAATGCTAGAGGTAACAACACGGATATGCTAGAATTTGTTCTAAAACAACGAAAGCAATATCAATAGATGCTAAAATGGCCTTAAACATTGCAAAATCGAACCTCACTTTTTCTTATTCTTCTTCCCCTTCTGTTCTATAACAACAAGAACAGTATCAGAGATGCTAAAATGTCATAATCATTGAAATTTTAACTCACTCTTTCTAATTCACATCAATTTCTGGTCTATCAGGAGGCCTGCAAGGAACTAAGATCATTGAAATTTCTAATTCACATCAATTTCTGTTCTAGAACAACAAGAATAACATCCAGAGATGCTAAAATGTCATTAATCATTGAAAATTTAACTCACTTTTTCTAATTCACATCAATTTCTGTTCCATCAGGAGGCTTGCAAGGAACTAAGATCCAGCAGGCTTTTCCTGAAACTACTTGAAGCCGTGCTCAAAACAGGGAACCGAATGAACGTGGGAACAAGCAGAGGAGGCGCAAAAGCATTCAAACTAGACGCACTCCTAAGACTCTCCGACGTCAAAGGAACCGACGGAAAAACCTCCCTCCTCCATTTCGTGGTCCAAGAAATAATCCGATCAGAAGGAATCCGAGTCTCCGGTAGCATAATGGGGAAAATCAGCCAAAAGAACAAATCGAGAACAATCGAAGAAAGAGAAAACGATTACCGAAGAATGGGATTAGATCTGGTCTCAGGCTTGAGCACCGAATTACACAACGTTAAGCGAGCGGCGACGACCGATCTGAAAGTTCTGGCGAGCGCCACAGCGAATCTGAACGAGGGAATGGCGAAATTGCAAGAACTGGTGTTGAAGGAACTGTGTGGAGATGAAGGGAGTGGGAACTTCGTGAGCGCGATGAAAGGGTTCTTGAGCTACGTGAAGAAGACGATGGAGTTGGTGAGGAAGGACGAGGAAGGGGTGATGGGGAGCGTGAGAGAGATCACAGAGTACTTCCATGGAAATGTGAGCAAAGAAGAGACGAATCCGCTGAGGATTTTTGTGATTGTGAGAGATTTTTTGGGAATGTTGGACAATGTGTGTAAAAGCTTCAAGATCGGAAGTTGATTCATTGATTGAGAGAAGTTTTTTTTTTAAACATTCTTGGCGGGCAGCCACTACCAACCAATACTGACGTAGTATTCAATTTTTTACACATATATATATATATATATATATATATATATATATATAAATATTTTGATTGAACTCCGATTTGGCGTGCCGCCACTCCAGGTGAGCCGCCGGTTCGTCGTGCCTCGAACTTGCGTGAGCAACCGTCGTCGATCATCGCCTTATCGAGTTGACCCAGACTCACAATATTAGCCTTGAGTCTCGGGATGAAGTAGCCGCCGGTCAGCTTGTGTCGTGCCTCGGTCATATGGTTTGTTGCCCCCGTGTCGAGGACCCATCGGACATCCTCCTCGGATTGAGCCACATGGGCCTTCTCGGTCGTCTCCTTGTTCATGAGCTTGCTCCAGCAATTCTTGCTCAGGTGACCTCTCTTCCCACAGTACGAGCACTGGATTGGCACGTCATCAGTCGACTCCTCCTTCTTTTGATCCGCCTCTTTCCCGTGCATGCGCCGAGCGAGATTTCCACGGCTTCTTACCGCCTTTGTGGCTGGAGGGCTGCTCACGATTTTTGTCTCGCTGTACACCAACCCGACGGGATTTGATTCACTCCCAGGCCGATTGCGTAGTGTGCTTGGTGGAGAGAGATGCCAGCATCTCTGGGGGCACAGATCGTAGTAATATGGCGGCGAACGCCAGCCGATTCCTCCCGATACTCAATCGTTTCTCCTTCCTCTGGCTCGACGGCATGCCATAACCCTTGGGCCTGTAGATTAAGGCGCATCAACAAGGTCCATTCATTATAGTTGGACTTTGTCAATATCGGATACTGAACGACAGCAGTCGTTGTCTCCCTAATCACTCGCTCAACGATAACCTTCTTTTGGCTCAACAGCATGCCATAACCCTTGGCTCGACGTCCGTGCCCGAGATGGGCCTCACAATGTGTGTATTTTCACACTTTGCATTTTCTTCTACTCAAACCTAAAACCTGTGTGTTGTTAGGTCGACGCTTTAACCACTTGAGCTATCCAACTTGTTTGTTGATAGGTTGGCTCCTCCACAATGATATACACTGATGGCTTCAACTTGGGTCGACCGGAGGTTGTTGGAAGAAAAATAAAATACGTAAAATAGAAGAGAGAGAATGGCTGAAATTTTGACTCTCTCAAAATCAAAATCAGGTTATACAATATTCTTAATAGATTTTCTATTTAAATATAAACTATCAGCTGGAGAGTGGCAAATAAATCTCAACAGATTTCATATTTAAATATAAATTATCCGGTAGAATCTACTTGTTTTGTCAAATGGTCAAACGGTAAGTATTCTGAAATCGTGTGAATATAAACAACGAAAAACTGAAAAACTCATGTTTTATCTAACATATGAAACCTTTTGTAATTGTTAAGGTTAGATTTATATTATATGTATTTGATATGAAATCGTTTAGGCAGACACATATGAGTGGGAGTTTGTACAAGATTAAACTATTAAATATCAAATATTTATTTGAAGATCGATATTTTATGTGACAAACATATGTAACTTGAACTCAAACCTACATTAATTTAGTATAATTTTCTATTGCTTGGGTCAACTTAATTAAAAAATCCAGCATCCACAAAGTCAGCTCCCTACCGCCGACATCGCCGTTTCTCAGCTTTCCGATCAACATCCCACTGCCGCCATCCTTCGGATTTTAAAGCCGTTGCATTGGCGGGTACCCATACCCCGTTGGCGGTGGCTGGTAACCACCATATCTATATCCCGCGTGCGGTGGTGGATACGCCCCCGGCGGCAGAGGGTTGGGGTATCCACCGTGTGGTGGGCGGTACGCTTCCGCTGGTGGTGAATATGTAGAGCTAAGGTCAGGAAATGTAGACGGATAAGCCATAACCTGCGGCGCCTCCACCCCGTTCTTGTTGCGTGGCTCCTCCATTGGCGGCGGCGGCGGTGACGGCGGCCGTTCAATTTTATATTTTTCTCCAAATTTATAAGCCAAGTCCAAATTGCCCTTCACAGTCCCATTCGACAACCGGACACTATAACTACCGGATTTCTCCTCTTCCCCGGCGCCGCCACCATCAAACATCTCCTTAATCTGAACATAAACAACCCCAATTTCTTTATTCCCCAAACTCCGATTAGAAATAAGCTTGATCTTAAGAGTGACGCGATTCTCCTGAACGGCGGCGTCATCCACGGTGAATTGCGTATGAAAATTCCACTTGGGGCTGGTGCCGCCGTCTTTGTCGACATCGGTCTTCTGGTGCGGGTTGTTTAATTGGTCACCGGAGATGGAAAGGAGGGCGAAAACGTCCATTTTAGTCATGAGATTGACGTCTTTGAGATCATTGGCTTTGATGATTCTGATTTCCAGTTGCCGGACCTCCATTTTCAGATTGTGGGGAAATTTTGGTTGGGATATTTTGAGGATTTTAAGGTTTTGGTTTGAAGACGAGGAGTGGAATTGAGAGCTCAAAATAGAAGGAATTGATCGGCATTGTTGAAAAGGGAAGGAGGAGAGGAATTTTCTTGGCACCATGGAAATCGTGGAATTTTTCTTTTTTCAACGAAGTTAAAACAATGACCTTTACGCGTTGACTCCTAATTTAGAAAAGTCTTCGTTATTATTAATGGTCTCATCATCCAATAATTGTTCTTTGTTCTTCTTTCTTCATTGAGGCTGCTATTATTTGGAGTCTTTTTTTGACTTCCAAGCTTCAATTTTCAAGTAATTGACAAAATCATAAATAATTTTATTTGAGCTAATTACAAATGGAGGTTGGTCGCAAATTTAATTTGAATATTATAATTGAAAACCCTAAATTTTTAACCACAGGTTTTTTTTATTATTTATTATGATGTTGTGTTAAATAATTAAATTTAGTTTTGTTAAATTAGATTTATAGATATTTGAGTCACTCTGAATAGAATAGATAGGTCTTATGTGTTTAAATCTTGGGGTTGAATCTTAGAGTGGTTTGGCGGTTTAAATCTTGTGGATGAACCCTAGAGTCGTTAAGGGCCAAACCCTAGAGTAGTTAAGGACTTTATCATAAATGCTTCAAATAATGAAACCTCTTTAAAGATAAGAAACCGACTATTACATAGTTTACTATTCTCGAAGAAGAATGAAGCAACAGATTTAGAAAGTACCCCTACAGCAACACCAACAAGTCTACACATGTCATCACTGGTGACACCGAAAGGCATGATGGACTCTCTAGAACAAGAGAATTCTCGAAGAAGAATGACGCAACAGACTTAGAAAGTACCCTTACAGCAACACCAACAAGTCTACACATGTCATCACTGGTGACACCGAAAGGCATGATGGACTCTCTAGAACAAGAGAGCTCAGACAAGAACACAGGAGAATCCACAACAGAGGATGGATCCAAGAAGTTTCATTCTCTTGCTGAAATTTATGCGAATATACTTGAAAAAGAATTGGATCCCAATGAGTTAGTGTTGCTCGCGGTCGAGGAGTCGACAACCTACCGTGAGGTAGCAACTTAGACGATGTGGCAGGAGGCCATGCAAAAAGAGCTTGAAGCCATTGAGAAGAACAATATGTGGGCACTAACTAACTTACCGTCCCGACACAAGTCCATCAATTTGAAGTGGTTGTTTAAGTTGAAGAAGAATAGTGAATGAAATGTCATCAAGCATAAAGCAAAACTCGTAGTAAAATGATACGTTCAATGACAAGGAATTGATTTCGAGGAGGTTTTCGCACCTGTGGCTAAACTGGACACTATAAGGTTGATTCTTGCTCTCACAGTTCAACACGGGTGGGAGGTCCATCACTTGGACGTCAAATCAGCATTCCTAAATAGTGACCTCCAAGAAGAAGTGTATGTTGCCCAACCTGAAGGGTTCGTCATCAAAGCCGAAGAGCACAAAGTGTACAAGTTGTCAAAGGCACTATATGGTTTACGGCAAGCATTGAAGGCGTGGAACATACGTCTGGACAAGAACTTAAAGAGTTTAAACTTCATGAAGTGCTCGCAAGAACAAGCAGTGTATACAAGAACCAATGGGGTTGAAACACCCATAATTAGCATGTACATTGATGACCTGATCTTCACTGGTACAAGTGTGGAAGGCGTCAAAGAGTTCAAGCAGCAAATGATGAAAGAATTTGAAATTACTAATATCGGTTACTCGCGTACTACCTCGGTATTGAATACTAATGAGATTATGCTCATTTCACTACCACAACAACAAAGAGAATTGAAAAGCTAAATGCTTAACATTTCTTTGATCCAAAAAGATCTCTCCCCTCGAGTTGTTCCTTTGCTTCTCAACACATTTTGATCGTGAGTCACATCCAACACGTTTTGGCCTAGTCGTATTGGTTTGGAAGGATATCAAACTTTGAGTACTATGTCTAACCTTTATGCTTATCACAATGCTCACATTTGTCCAGCATGGTCATGCAAAAATAATCATGGTTGTCAAAGTGTCCTATGCGCTAATTTATTCTAGGGTGGGCAAGAGGGCACATCTTCATCCAGTCCTATGGCTAGAAGTTCGTAGGTGACAACATATAAGCAGGGAAAGAATCAACTCAAGAAGTTGGATGTTTATCATGTCGATGTCCTAGACACCACCTTTTCATCTCAGTCAATTCATATATCTCTTTATTACTCAGGTGTCATATGTCCATTAATTTTCTATCTTGGTTCATCCTTAAACCACGTTCTATTTGGAGAGATTCTACTCTTCCATGCCTAAGATTTAGATCCGAATTTGGAATATGAATTTAGTACCTCATAGCCCTTATATTCTCATATATCTATCCCAACACAACCATATTACCTATTTATTTTAAAGTACTTTTAAGAGTGAAGACTATCCTTAAATACCAATCAGTGTCCTTTCAATTACATGTTTTTTAGGAAAGTTTTCAAAACTTAGTATAATATAGGATTACTCCAAGTCAAGTACGTTCAGCTTAGAAGATTTTATAATTGAATCACCGAAAAAAAGAATCGACTCGATCATCAAATTATAGATTATAAGTTCATAACCCTAGCCTATCCCATTTGGGCATAACAGATCTACTAATTCTTTAATTCTAGTTAGTAACAGGGATCTTGAATTAAGAAATAGATTCTTGAATATAACCTAAAAAGGTATCTTGAGAAATTTCAATAATCGGATTCATTGATATTCCTATAGTAGATGCTATCATATTGAGATTTATGCTCTAAAGCCTCCCAATTAATTATTTAGTTTCTAACAATAAATTTTATTATTTTATTTTTAATTTAATTATTATCCATGGTATGAAAATCCAAGGTTATTAATGTAATCTTGAACAATATGTGGTTGACATGCAGGAGAATCGTGTTCAAGTAATAACCTAAAGAGTCTATAATATAGATAAGGTTGGGTGTCTTATCCTGGTAACACTATTGATACGACCCACTTTGTAATCGTTACAAATGATTTGATCCAAATCGTTCATGTGGAGACATGTAAGTGGGGGTATCCTATACAATGGGTCTGTATAAGACTGGAACAAGAAATATTTAATCTCTCTTTATAAATCCGTTAATTGAGAAGATTAATATTTCACATGATGATCATATGCGATTCGATCATAATCGTGAGTGAATTATAAACTCATGCCTGTGAGGGCTTGTCCTTTAATTTACGTGGGTGAGAATGACTCCGCCAATTCAATATGCCTACAATTTTGGGGACTTGACCAAATAGGAAGTTGAAAACATAATCATGAGATGAAATTCACTCCTTTCCATGCAAGGAAAGTAGATGAGTTGTTCTCTTAAGTACTGATTTCGGACTTGAACAATGGGACCCATCCTCTCATTGGCTGGAGAGGGACTTGGTTTATGATTGGATCATAAACAAATTGTTGATTAGAGAATTGGTGGTACTTAATGTGAAAGATGTAATTACAGGGATAAAACGGACTTTTGACCTAGCTGCAATTATGAACAACTTGTGAAAGATCAACTTGCTTATAATGGTTATATCAATGGACATAACTTTGTCCTGCAGTACATAAAAGTGCAGTACATAAAAGTGCAACACATAAAAGTGCAACTCTAGGTCTATAGTGAAGTGACCTGTAGTTAATAAATGAAAATTGATTAATTAAAGAGTCTAATTAATTAATTTTGTATCATTGGAGACTGGTCTATAAAGTCTCCTCGCTAGCTCATAGTAATATCAAAAAGTTCAATTTGTTTGAAACAAAATTTGAAGGGTTCAAATTAATATTTAATATATTAGATATATTAAATATAAAAGAGAAAATAAATTTAATTTGAAATGTCAAAATTAAGGTTTAATATATTAGATATATTAAATAAATAGATAAAATATATTTAATTTGAAGGGTTGAAATTAACTTTTATATATTAGATATTTTAAATATAAATAGAAAATATATTAATTTGAAATGTCAAAATATTATTAAATATAAATAAAAAATATATTAATTTGAAATGTCAAACTAATATTTAATATATTAGAGGTATTAAATAAATAGAGAAAATATATTTAATTTGAAGGTTGAAATTAACCTTTAATATATTAAATATTTTAAAAATAGATAGAAAAATATATTAGATATTTAATATTTAATATATTAGATATATTAAAATAAAAATATATTTATTATATTTGATAAATTAAATATTAAATTAATTAATATATTTTCATACATTAAATAAAAATATATTTTAAATATAGATACAACAATATATTAGATATTTAATATTTAATATATTAGATATATTAAAAAAAATATTTATTATATTTGATACAATTAAATATTAAATATATTTAATTTAATTAATATATTTTGATACAGAAAATAAAAATATATTTGAAATCGGAATGAGATTCAAATTAGTAAAAAAATATATATTAGGATATTTTATAATATTTAAATATAATTTGTATAAGATATTATATCCTAATACATTAAATATACAAATATATTATTTAGCAAAGATTCTCGCAGAGCTTTTATTATAAACAGGACTCTCGTGTGGAATCAAAGATAGACCAATATCTCCCACTTCTCTAGAGAATGAAATTATATCTCAAGAGAATTCTTGAAACTATTCTTGTCTAATCCGTTTGAGATTTTCTTTTAAGAGGCTCGGACAAGACGGAACCTTGATCTTGTGTTCGAGTTATAGCAAGAAAGAACTTGTGGAATATGAACAAGAAGAGTTCTTGCTTTTCTTTAAATTCTTAATAAAATCAAAACGGTTCCCAATGTTTCGGCTAGGTGGATGAAGAGTTCATTCCTTTCATATCATACTAACATATACTCAATTCCATCTTAAGGGAGATCTTCTATAGTTTCGCATTTGAGGGGTTATTTCATGGTTTCGTCCCATCATTAATAACTTATTCAAATTTCGGGTTATGTTCTTATTCTTAGTATTCTTCCATATTTCAATTACTCTTGTTATCAGCATATAAATCTATATTCATAATTGTGATCAATTTGTTTCTTAAATTTTTCTACCAAGAACCACATAAACTATCTAAGTCACATATGGCCTTGCTTTCCCATGGCCCCTTGGTGGCAAAAGTAACCCACATTCTCCATAACCCCTCCAAACCCTACACTTTCTTCCGCCTGAAACTTCCTCCCCTTCCCTCCCTCAGCCCCCAACAAATCCAACGTCATCGTCTTCCTCGCGCCCTCCCCGATCGGTTTGTCGAACATCCCATTGAGCATCAGAATGTCATCAATCATCCCCATGTCCACACCTCCGCCAATGTTTTCTTGTGGGCATTTCTGCAAACAGGTGGTGGGCAACATCCCACCAAATGAAGAAGGAGCCATTGTTGTAACCAAACCGTTCTGTTAAGGACACAAATCAATGATTAAATCTACAGTAATGAACCCATCAAAATGATTAAATCAATGTGCAACACCTTTTGTTGGATAATGGGCGAACTGACGGCAGCTCCCATCTGCGCCGCCTTCTGCAGCAAGGCAGTGGCGGACATGAGGGCGGCGGAGGAGGAAGAGGGAAAGTGGTGGTCGTTGGAAATGGAGGATGAAAACATGGATCCGGCTGAAAGGTTAAAGGGCTTTGGAGGGATAGGCATGAGGTCGTGGTGGGGCAGCGTTATGGGCGGCGAGGCAGCCATTGTTGCTCCTCGACCAGCTAGTTTGTTGCTTTCTTCTGTTAAGGCATCGCAATATTCTCTGTGGGTTATGAAGCTATCTCTCCTGCCAAATATTGAACAAGGATTATTCATAATTTTCAAAATTTTAAGGTTATTTAAAAAAAAAAAAATGTGTTAAAGAATTGTTGGGATGGAGTCCAACTTTCTATAATTTAGGAATGAACATGATTTATAAGTAAGAAATATATCTCTATTGGTCTGAGGTTTTCGGGAAGCCCAAAACAAAACATGAGAGCTTATATTCAAAGTGGACAATATCATATCATTGTGGAGAGTCTTGATTCAAATGATACCAGAGTCATGCCCTTAACTTAATCATGTCAATAAAATTCTCAAATGTCGAACAAAGAAGTTGTGAGTCTCGAAGATGTACTCAAAAGTGACTCAAGTGTCGAACAAATTGTGTACTTTGTTCGAGTGCTCTAGATAAAGGAGTAGAGCCTCAATTAAGGGGAGAATATTTGAAGGTTACATAGACCTCAAGGGATGCTCTATGATATTTTGTTCGAGGGGAGGATTTTTGAGGTGGGTTTATAAGTAAGGAATATATCTTCATTCATACGAGACATTTTTTGAAGCCCAGAGCAAAGATGTGAGAGCGTATGCTTAAAGTGGACAATATCATACCATTGTGGATGGTGTCAATAAAATCCTCAAATGTCGAACAAAAAAGTTATGAGGCTCGAAGGTGTAGTCAAAAGTGACTTACTTGTCAAACAAAAAGTGTATTTTGTTCGAGGGCTCCAGATAAAAGAGTCAAAACTCGATTACGGGAGACTATTTCAGTGTTATATAGGCTTCAGGGGATGTTCTATGGTGTGAAGGGTTTATAAGTAAGGAATACATCTCCATTCGTCTGAGCAATTTTGGGAAGCCCAAGTAAAGCCATGAACTTATGCTCAAAGTAGACAATATTATACATTGTAGAGGGTCGTGATTGAAGTACAAAGTTTTAGATATTAACCTGGAAAAGACAGTGCCACAGTCACATTTGTATTCCTTGGAGCCACAAGTTTTGAGATGAGCTTTCAAGTCCGAATGAACTGCATATTTTTTAGAGCATTTCTCGCACTTCCAATTCTTCTCCCCATGTTTTCTGCTGAAGTGCTTCTTGATTCCGGTGAGGTCTCCGAGCGCTCTCGCTGGATTGTGGTGGACACACGACGTTTCTGGACATACGTACACCCGCCTCCTCCTCGTGTCGCTCCCGCTCGTCCGTTGCTTCAGCTTCCATGGCAGGTTGTGGCCTCGCCTGTGTAGCTGCAAGTTCTGGTCTCTTTGAAATCCCTTGTTGCATATTTCACACACAAACCGATTCGTTGCCATTAACGTTCCGGGCGATAACGCTACCACTTCCGCATCTGGGTCTGTATCTAAGATAGCTTCCAAAATCATATCAACCCAATCTAATCCAAATTTTGATTGAATTATGAATTTATTTAGATTGAGTTGAGTTTAAATAATGAATTTATAGATTTTCCAAAAATTAGATATTGTTTAACAAAATAAACATATAATTATGTATCGGAACTTTTAAAATTAATTATAATAAAATAGATATTGAAATTAAGTTAAAAATTTTAATTAAATATTTAAAATAAAATAAATTGATTTAATTTTCTTTTATTATAATAAAAATATTTAAATAAATTACCGGATTCAATTTAACTAAGAAAATATAGTTGAATTTGGGTTTGGTAAGTGTTGTTTAAATTGAAAAAACCTACCACTCGAACAATTGTATTTACTCTAAAAAAATGTCTTAATCCGACCAATCCAATCTACGAACACTCTTCTTAATTAAAATTTTAATATTAATTAAAATGTCCATGTCTAAATAAGTTTTTATTGTCGTTAATATGAATTCNAATATTATTTTTGTATTCTTTAATTTTCATATTTAGAATGATTATTTATGTCTTAATATATATTAAAAATTTCCTTGTTTATGATTTGTATAAATTAAGAATGTAATTCTTAATTACATTGATTTAAGAAAAAAAAAAAAAAAAAACAATTGTTTCGGATATTTTAATAATTCAAGAAAACCAAACAGTACATACCAATCATTGTAATCCCCTCCAATAATTGATGTCCTTCCAACTACCCAAATATTTAAATTTCTCTATCTAAAACAATTATTTAAAAAAAAAAAAAAAACCCAAATAAAAATAGAGGTTTAATTTAAAGTTCATTTAATATTTATTTAAAATATTCAAATTTCAAATATAAAAAAAAAAAAAAAAACCCAAATAAAAATAGAGGTTTAATTTAAAGTTCATTTAATATTTATTTAAAATATTCAAATTTCAAATATAAAAAAAAAAAAAAAAACCCAAATAAAAATAGAGGTTTAATTTAAAGTTCATTTAATATTTATTTAAAATATTCAAATTTCAAATATAAAAAAAAAAAAAAAAACCCAAATAAAAATAGAGGTTTAATTTAAAGTTCATTTAATATTTATTTAAAATATTCAAATTTCAAATATAAAAAAAAAAAAAAAAAAAGCCATCACTCAATTATGAACTTGTCTGCAAACAAGATCTCTCAACTTAGCTCAAATATTTTTGGATCAACAGAACTTATCCCGAAAACTAAAAATAAAATCACGAGGGATCGAACGAGTTTGAAGAGAAAGAAAGAAAGAAAGGGACCTGGTGTTCCTGGTAAGTTCCTTTTCTTCTTGGGAACTGAAAGCTGTGGCTGTTGATGGGGTTGAGAGCTTCCATGGCTGAGTTGATTCTCTAAGCTCAAGCTCCCACCATCATCGGAGCACCCTGAGGTTTTGGACATTGAAAAACACAGAACAAACACTCACCAAAACCCTACAAATGATATCAATTTCTAGAGGAGGAAGAACAAGGGCATGATTTTGGCCTTCATTCTGGTGGACAGGAAGCTTACATAATTTATAATATGGCTTCCTATCATTTGCCCCTAAATCTTATGCCAATTCTAGGAATTGCCACTCATCTTTTCATTTTCTTTTTTTTTTTTTTTAAATTAGGAATTTCCACTTACCCGAGTTCTTTCCACATGTTTTGTCTCACTTACATGAAACATGTTTTCTAGAATAATTACCCGAGGTCTCTAAGTAAAACCGGCGAAAACAATGCACCTATAAATACTAACATTCAATTCTTTTACGTTTTTTTTTAATCATTATATCCTCAAAACTGCTCTCTTTAGAATATGGTTTCGATTCATTCTTATTATTATTATGTATTATAAAAAAAATTAATAATTAAAATTTGAGGTTGAATGGAGTATTTTTTAAAAATGATTGAAATATATAAATTGGAGATTAAATTGTATAATAAAAATTATGGGTATTTTGAGTTCAATTGTTTCGGTTTAGTTTAATCCATAATGGCAGATTCATCGTATTGTTTATTAATAGTTACGCCTCATGTTTAAGAATCAGAATTTGGATGACCTCGTCATTCTCTTGTGTTACTTCTAAGAGCTAATTCAGGGTACAAATTCTATCTTTAAAATCGCTCACATTGTAATTCATTCAAATATCTTTTTTTTTATGAGTGCCACGTTAATATTCTTAAACGTTAAATAATCAAATTTAATTTCAATCAAAAGTTTGCAAAAACTTCATTTTCAACATGATTGACAATTTAATGTTGATTTTTCAACTAAAACCCATTAAAATTGACTTGATTACACATTTAATTATCCATTATTTTATTAAAATTTGAGGAATTCTTTAATTTCAATTTTAGTTTTTATCATAACATTTTTACAAGTAGATGACATAAAATAAAAAAGAAAAAAATAATAATGATAATAAAAAAAACATTATTAAAATAGTCTATTATTATATATATATATATATAGTTTTTCATGATTCTTATATTTTCCTCAAGATGTTGAGTAATCATTTCCAAAAAGAAATTTATTTATTTTTATTCAAAGTGGGGTCCACACTATTTTGAAAATACTAACCTTTTCATGTGAGGTTGGGTAATAGTATTGTTATAGCAATGGTGTTTTGGGTTCGAGATTCGAGTTAGGATTTATCATCTAGAACTGATACATGATGGCTTCAACGTTTTCCTGTATTGTTGTGACGTGACAACGTTTTCTATTGATTTGAACTGTTTCTAAGACTAATGACCATTCGTACAAGCCAATCTAAGTCGTTTTAGCAGGTTTGTTCTCACTCACATTGTTTCGAAGAAAATTTCTAGGAAGTCACATAACATATAAATGCTCCAAGCTAAATATATTATTTTTGAAATTTCTATGATTGAGTCACGGAAAAAAAAAAATGGCGTAACTTATTGGTATAGGTAGTACCAATCAACTCTTTTAGACATTTATTAACTATAATTTTATATTCTCGTAATCACTCACATTCGGATGTGGTTATAGTTTATTAATGTATACTCCAGGTGTCACATGTGCACCATCTTCCGCCTTAGTTTGTCTCTGAATCATATTCTATGAGGAAAGATTCTTGTTTGTTAACGACTCGATTTTCTAAAATCTTAAATAGATTTGGACTCATTATATACGTGTTTAAGTACTTATTCGAGGAAGAAAAAAAAGAAAAGAAAAAAAAGCATGAGGTAAACTCATGTAATTTAATAGAAATCATTTAAACAAAGTACAGGTACTTGGTTTAAGTAATATGAAATGATGGTAGTTTAGCGGTGAGAATTTCACGTTGTGGTTGTAGTTTAGTAGTGAGAATTTCACGTTGTGGCTGTGGAGACATGGGCTCGAATCCCTATGGTCTTGACCTTTGGTTCTGTCATCGAGACTGAAAACCCTTTTGGACTATCAATTTATTGTTGTTGCTTCCTAACGTCCATAACGAAATTTTTAAAGTAAATAAGAAAAATGCAAAAGTAATATTGAGTGATTGTAGTTTAGTGGTGAGAATTCTACGTTTGTGGCTATGGAGAATGTCTCTCATTTTTAAGGCTCTTTAGACTTATACACCATTTGAACCTAGGTCATTTCTTGTCATGTTCTTTTAGGGTTTAGGGTCTATGTCCTGAGAACTTGAATCTCGATCATGGTTCTAGTTCAGATTCAAGTTCTAGTTCTTATTTTTTGTTGTTGTTCCTCGTACTTGTCGTTGTCCTTGTCCTCCTGTTCATTAAAGTACTGCCCCTAGGATTTATAGTACAATGACAGGTTTCATTAATGAAAAGAAATGCGGAGGCCCGTATCTCACACTCCCAAAGCGAATTTTGGCTTTTATCTTTCATTTGCTTTTCCTACATTTTTCTTTCGAGATATAGGTTGGCTTCGTGTATCTCAATGTTTGCCAGGGGTGCTCCTGAGGTATGCCCTTCTTGTGGGTTCCAAACCACAATGCTAGCAGATGACATGGACCTGATAACCTGGTTCTTGTTCTTCGTATGTTTCTTGTTTTGTTCCCTAAAGTACTGCTCCTAGGATTTATAGTACAAGACATGTACCTGATAGCCTATGTCCTAGGCTTCAGGCATTCCAATCGACATAGTCTGAAACTCCATCCAGGATTTCATGTGTTCCTTGTGATACAGTCTGAAACCGACACCCAAGATCTTACCTTCCAAGAGGTGTAGTCTAAAACACGTGTCCAAGGCTTCTTAGGTTCTAAGTGACGTATTCTGAAAAACCTATGTCCAAAGTTTCATACGTTGTAAGCAACATAATCCTAATACCTATGCTTAAGGCTTCATACGTTATAAGCGGTATAGGCTAAAATTTGCTTCCAAGGCTTCTTTATCCCAATCGATGCAGTCTAAAAACCAACATTTGAGGCTTCTTAAGTTTCAAACGATGTAGTATTAGTGTATTGATAGTTAATTAACACTAATTCAAAACTCATTTGAGGTATAACATTGTTGTTCCAACGTATCAACACTCATTCAAAATTAGTTTAAAATATAACATCGATGTTTTAGTAATCATTACATATTGAAAATTCATAATTTCCCGTAGATCATTAGCGTATAAGTAGTATATAGTATATCAACCCTCATTTTAAATAATATTTCAAGCATAACATCGATATGTTAGTAATATATCGACACTCTTTCAAAATGAAGATCAATTCAATCGTCCTCTCGAATAGAAGATGAATCCTTAGTCCATTTAGTTCAGCTCCATGACTTGAGTCATTCCCCAATCAATTTGAGATACCTTTCACTTAGATTTTCGACACTTTCCGTGCAAAATTTTCATAACCTTGTGAGATTGATAAGAAGTTTACGAAGACGTTAATGTTCATTTTTAGATTGTTTTAGCAATTGTTATATTTCTTTTACTAGCTCGAAATATGTCTTTGCTACATTTAAATAAATTAAACTGAGTGTAATGTTTCATGACCAAGATTTGCACCTGTATTTGGAATATGAATCTAACACGGGATGATCTCAACCTTGCCCATTAAAATTAGTCACTAGAGTTTATTTTTCTGTTTAAAAATAAAACGTAAGTCTACAAAAATTTTAGAGTAAATTACTTTTTTTTTATTATTATTATTTTAATTATGTGGTTGTAGTTTAGTGGTGAGAATTCTACGTTGTGGCCGTGGAGACCAAGGTTCGCTCCTGTATCTTCCAAAAGGAAAAAAGATCTCTGAGAGCTGTTTCCTGGATCCGAAAGAGAGTACTTGGGTTCTCCCAATAACTAAAAAGTGTATCATGCCTGAATCTAACTGGGGTTCGCAGTGGTGGAGGAACTGATCGGAAAAAAGAGGGATTTTAGTTGTAAGATATCTATTGAAACCGTCGCTGGAATTGAGATCTCATTCAAAGAGAAAGATATCAAATATCTAGAATAGCCACAATATTAGGTTTACCGATGTACTCCTTGGGTTATGATGCGCACATTTTAAATGTATATGGCATATCATTCATTTTTTTACTATACATAGGGCATGACATGAGCATGATATCATAACATACATGGATTGTCATAGGAACTACATGCATCATAGGAAGCTCATGTTACAAATCTCAAATGATTCCGAAAGCCTAATCGAGTCAAACATGTGGGTAGCATTTGATTGAAGTCACTAGTCGAGTATGGGCATCGAGTTAGGGGGACAAGTCGGTGCGTGGAGTTGGACTATGGGCATGATCATGGGTTAGTGCTTGGAGGGGGCTATGGGTTGGGGATGCATGATTGACTAGGCTAGAATGTGGGATGGAGTTGTTGGGTGTCACAAATATACTATGAAGAAAGTAGACTGTGACCAACCGACCACATGAGGGTCAAGACAAGACAAGTGTTATGATGCTACTAAGGAGGATGGTGCATCATCCGACACACCTATAAAGTGTGCATTAAAACCAAGCTGAGACAACATAGAGATAGTGATGTTGTAATAGCAAAAATAAAAATAAATAAACAAATAAAAATAATTATAAAAAAATATATAGGTCAAAATAATAATAATAATTCATAAATAAATAAAAGATTACTTAAAAATAAAATTTACCAACCTCTCTACTCACCTCTCATCCGAACCACATTCTCTTTCCTCAACCCCACAATATCATTGTTGGCCCAAAAATAAATAAAAATGTCATATTTGAGATGAAGTAAAATGACTTTTCAATAGGAGTGGAGAGATTTTGGTTGTTATTACCGTAAAATCGAGATTTCCTTTTTCCTTTATAGTTATGGTTATAAGAAATTAATTTAAGATCAAATTTTCTTTCCTATTTTACGAGATCGTGTAATAATCTGATCCCATGCAGCAGGAGTACATATATACAGATTTACTTAGAGAGATTTTGGTTGTTATTACTGTAAAATCTTGAGATTTCCTTTTTCCTTTATAGTTATGGTTATAATAAATTAATTTATGATCAAATGTTTTTTTTCCTATTTTAGGAGATCCTGTAATAATTTGATCCCATGTCCAATTAATTAGATTTTTGCTAGCATTTTAAGTTATAGGAAATAAGGTTAGAATCAATAAAATTTTAGTTAGGCAGATCTATAAATATGTTAGCCAAACAGTCGATTAAAATTGGCCAGTAATATTTGTTTACCTAATTGAAAATCTATTTAGATGAAAATAATTACAGGGAGGGAGGAAGATTGAGGAAAGAATATGAAAATAATTACCGGGAGGGAGGAAGATTGAGGAAAGATTTGTTGAACATAATTTAAAAATAAAACAGTAAATATGTGGGGGTAAGGAACTCCATTAAATTTTGTCTAGTTGAAAATATCATACACTTCAAGACTTTTAACGATGACCAAGGTTGATTTGGATTTCAAAGGACGGAATCAAACTTTCATTAAGGATATATTCATGACAACGACTTAAGCTAACTAGGTAAGTGACCTTACTATCGGCATAGTTATATTTGATGTTGACATGTGTCTGTGGTTCTGCACGTGTCATATATACTGATATGTGTGAATTATCTGTGAATTGGTATACTTATGTTATGTTATAATATGTGAATTGTATGATAATAATTATGGTATGATGTGTTCAAGGATATGTTTGAGATAGGATACGAGAAGGATGCACAAAACAAAATGTAACGATAGGAGTAAGATACGTTCATGAAACGTTAAGGTTAGGTTACATACTGGAGTGCTATGGATAAGGGAGGTTGATGAAAGAATATGGTTAGGATATGAGTAGAAAGGATAGGTTTGTGATAGATTGACAGAAAGATAGCGTTAGGATACGTTCCTGTGATGATATGACTAAGGTACGTTCACGTAACAATATGACTGTGATAGGTATAAGAACGTTAAGGCTATGATAAGTTAGGGAACGATATGACCACTAAGTATTTACGATATGACATGTTTATGATACGATATATTGTGATTTGATATGTTATTTTTACATTGTTTTATGTGATCATTGAGGTACTTGTTGTATGAATTGCACGTTATGAAACGACATGTTAAAAGCATGGAGCGTTATGTTATGTTTTCTAAATTGTATGTATACAACATGTTATGAATGACATGATATCACGGTAAATGAAATGAAATGTAACCTTGTTAGGATTATGTATGATACGTAGACTGAAAAATGAGAAATGACATGTTAAGCATGAAAGATGATAGCGGGCTTATATTCATTAATGATAAAAGTAGAAATGTTGGGGACCTCATGCATTATGTGTGCTCATGCATTTAGGGGGATTCATCTATTCCATCACGAGGGTACGAACGCGTACATCCAATGGTAGGACAACGATCGTTATGTTTTGCATAGCGCTGCCGTGACGGTTACTAGTTCTAATGGTTGTCCGACCTAAAGAGCATCCCAGTGTATGCTTTCCTGACAAGTAAGGTGGCCCAGCGGTATGCGAACTGACTAGTGAACCCATACCTGCACGTATGGGCTGTGTGTAGAGTATATGGTACACGTCCAAATTACCCGTTAGGACAGTACCGTAGGAAATAGATTGAAAGAATAGGTCTCATCATTGCCTTCATATGTTCTTGCATTTAACCCCAATAGTGGGGTCACTAAGTGAGTATTTCTTTAAATACTCTGTGCTACTACATTTTTCAGGTTAAGGCAAGCAATTCTTGTACGGCTAACGACCACGTCGCAACTCGAGACCATGACACATGCATAGGATAGTGGTATTTATTTTCTTAGACTTAGGCTAGAATAGGATGCTTTTAACTTAAATGCTTATTTATTTTATTTAGTCTTTTGTTGTGTCGTTTTAAAGTTTTAAAGATGTTTTCGAAATACGTAAGTTCATGGCTGTGTTTTAAGATAAAAGTTATGTTTTATGGAATTTAAATGAAGTCTTCCGCATTCAATGTTTATGGTACGTATACAATAGTGACCTTAAATTAAGTAGAAAATTTTGGGTCGTTACAGATGTTGACATGAGTGTCAAAAGATGGGCTCAACAAGGATTCGGCAGGGCCTCGGGCCTCAACCTTGAAAGTGAGGTTTTAGAGGGAATTTCGGCATGCAGTTATAGAGTTAACTCCGTCCATATAAGAATGAATCCTCGCTAAATTTGGTATCGATCAAACACTAGATGGACACTTCACGAGACTGTATGACTATTCGCCAAAACCATGTCTATTCTCAGGGAGAGGCATGATGTTAGCTCTCCATCACTCCACCCTATGGCGCAAGCAAGTTACCTTGTGTTAAATCCGTGTGTCACAGTAAGGGCAAGCGTCGTGAGACGAGTTTCTTAGGTAACTGTCTTCTGAATGAGTCTTTTAGGGACAGTGTCGGATAACACGAGTGTATCGATATTGCCCCCCCCCCCCATGTGTTAACAGTTGGTATATGCACCCACTATCTGGTATGGAGTTCGTAAATGATATGACATGGTGATATAAACCAGGAGACATCAATCCTACAATATTTTCTTCCTTTGCAAAGAAACTTAGGCATTCGGTAAAGAAAAGCACAAAGGCTTCTTTTACTATATTTTTCAAGTCTGCCTACAAATACAACATAGGTGGCTTTATATAACCTCAAAATGAAACTATTAAACACATTCCAAGAGTTGTAACATTCATACTTAATGACTATAATTAACCATTATGTAATTGTAATCTAAAGTAAATAAAAGTATTAAAATACATTAATGAAATACAATAACTCTAAATTACTCTAAAATGTAATCCACTCAAAATTTATAACATGAAACTTCATTCTTCTTCAATGTACCATGAATTGAAATATATTTTGATAATTTCAACCATATTTTCTTCATATCTTCATTGAAACATATTGTATGATTGATGTCTCTTGGTTCATATCACATAGACACGAGAGGGTCCAATGCATCGATAGAACCTAGATGGATGAATGTTCGGGATGTCTCGATGTTATGAACGACACATGAGCTCATTCTCTATGAGAATGTCTGAATAAGCTTCGATGTCTAATGACATCACGAGAATTTGGATGGCATCAAGATATGATGGTCGTGTTAATCAGGAACCAAGATGAGAATATGAGATGTGACGTTGCATGCAAGAGACCTTGGCCTCGAGTAGAGACAAGGCTGAGCCAAGTAACTAAACTTGGAGCAAAGGCATGTCGGATAGAGCTACAAACGATTGTAAATGCATGCACGGGCGGCGTGTATGGCTGAACAAGTTAATTGATAGTTGTAGTTTAGTGGTGAGAAATCCATGTTGTGGCCGTCGAGACCTAGGCTTGAATCCCAGCAACCACAACTCTTGTAACTCCCAAGAGTTCATGAATTTTCGAGTGAGTAAGTTGTTACCATAAGCTTTTCTTTTTAAAGACTCTTATGAAATTTGACCCTAGGTTCTACATCTATCTAAGCTTCTAAAAGGCCTTAAAATTTCTAGCGGTTCTCATGCTCGTTACAAATCCAATCGAGTTTTGGATATGGGTCAAGCTCAATAATACGAGTTCTCCTTAGGATGTCTAGGCGGTTTAAATCTTGGACTCTCATTTTTCAAGACTTTCTTGACTAGTTTCTCAAGGCTAAGTTGGTTTAATTTGGTTCTGGGAGGACTAGGATCTTGACCTCTTGTCCTGTCATCCGATGAGACTCGAAACCCTTTTGGACTATCAATCTCATGTTGTTGCTAAATCTTCCTAACATTCATATTATTCCTTCGAGCATATTTATTAGAATTCATATAATTCAATAGAAATCATTTAAACGAAGTACGACATAAAATGTTAAATCAAATAACTTGTTTCATTTAATTGTAAACAAAAGAAAAACCTGAATATCAACCATAAGTAAAACATAAGCTAACTAAAATTTTAAAGTAAATAAGAAAAATTGCATAAATAATGTTGAGTGGTTGCAGTTTAGTAGTGAGAATTCCATGTTGTAGTTGTTGTTCGTTCCTATACCTGTTATGTTCCTTGGATTATTTACAAATGGTATTCAAGCTCTTATTTTTGCAAGTTAGACGAACACGACTCTCCACAATGGTATGATATTGTCCACTTTGAGCATAAGCTCTCATGGCTTTGCTTTGGGCTTCCCAAAAGGCCTCATACCAATGGAGTTAGTATTCCTCACTTATAAATCCATGATCATTCCCTAAATTAGCCGATGTGGGACTTTCGTCATCCAACAGTAATGAGCTGGAATCTTGCTCATTCCAAAATCTAAATTACCTCCAAATGCTCTTAAGCCAATTTGAACTCGGTTTTTAGTTGTTTAAAAATTAGTCTTCCATCATGGAGTGAGCAGTTCATTCACGCATTGCTCCTTCTAAATTAAATTTCAATAATGACACCAATATCAGTTGTGTATCAACCATATTTCAAAATGTAATTTCAAGCATTAATGTGTTAATGTATTGATAGCTAATTAACCCTAATTCAAAAGTCATTTGAAGTATAACATTATTGTTCCAACATATCAAAATTCATTCAAAATTAATTTAAAATATAACATACAAGTTTTAATCATCATTACATATTAAAAATTCATGATTTTAAGTACATCATTAGTGTATAAATAGTATGTATGAACCCTTATTTTTAATATAATTTCGGATATAACATTGATATATTAGTAATATATAGACATTCATTCAATTCCATTTAGTTAGACAAAATTTTCATAAACATGTTAGATTGATAGGAAGTATACGAAGGCATTAATTTTCATTTTAAGACTGGTTTAACAATCGTTATAATTTCTTTTACTCTAGATGACTCTAAATTTGTTCCTGTTACATTTAAATAAATTAAACTGAATGTAATATTTTATGATCAAGATTTACACCTCTATGCTCATCAAAATTAGCTGACTAAAGTTTATTTCGCTTTTTAAAAATAAAACATAAGTTACAAATTTTTTTGAGTAAAATACTTCTTTTTTTAGTATGCCAACATGTGGTTGTAGTTTAGTGGTGAGAATTCCATTTCGTGGTCGTGGAGACTTGGGCTTGAATCCCAGCAGCCACAATTATTTTTCTTAAAGGCCTTGAACCAAGTAAGGTTGGGGTGTCTATGACTCATGTACTTCTGTGATTATGAATTGTGACCTTCATGTATAGACAAGACAAAGCGTGCATTAAAACCAACATGAGTGTCAAAAGATGAGCTTAGCAAGGATTCGATAGGGGCCTCGGGCCTCAACCTTGAAAGTGAGGTTTTAGAGGGAATTTCGGCATGCGGTTATAGAGTTAACTCCATCCATATGAGATATGAATCCTCGCTAAATCTAGACGGACACTCCACGAGACTGTATGACTATTCGCCAAAATCATGTCTACTTCTACCACTCCTTGACCCTGTGGCGCAAGCAAGTTACCTTGTGGTAAATCCGTGTGTCACAGTAAGGACGAGCGTTGTGAGACGAGTTTCTTAGGTAACTTTCCTTCTGAATGAGTCTTTTAGGGACAATATCAGATAACACGAGTTTATCGATATTGCCCCCCCATGTGTTAACGGTTGGTATATGCACCTGCTATCTGGTATGAAGTCCATAAATGATATGACATGGACACGAGAGGGTCCAATGCTATCTGGTATGAAGTCCATAAATGATATGACATGGATACGAGAGGGTCCAATGCATCAATAGATGGATGAATGTTCGGGATGTCTCGATGTTATGAAAGACACATGTGCTCATTCTCTATGAGAATGTCTGAATAAGCTTTAATGTCTAATGACATCATGGGAATTTGGATGACATCAAGATATGATGGTCGTGTTAATCGGGAACCAAGATGAGAATATAAGATGCGACGTTGCATGCAAGAGACTTTGGTTTTAAGTAGAGGCAAGACTGAGCCAAGTAACTAGACCTAGTGCAAAGGCATGTCAGATAGAGTTACAAACGATTGTAAATGCATGCACAGGCGGCATGTATGGCTGAACACGTTTAGATTCTGCATGAGTTGTGCTCCGTTGGTGAAGACAAACCTCACCTCACTTAAGGTGCAACAAAGCCACAAAGCAGACAAAAATTATGTATAGAGTTTGGGTTCCCCTTGAGGCTTATCATGAACTTGTTGAGATCATGACGTCGCATAGTTGATAATGTAAGACCTTTAACACTAGGTAGACTGGGTTAAAGTGTTGTAGGGAGAGCAAAGAAAAAGATACAAGAATGACTAAAGATTTACTCTAGACGGTTTGAAATTTGTCTTTGCTACCGTTAAATAAATTAAACTGAGTGTAGTGTTTCATGACCAAGATTGGCACCAGTATTTGGAAAATGAATCTGACACCTGAGAAGGACTCGACAAAGACAACGTGGGAGACGCTACAAGCAATGCATGTGGAAGTGGAATGTGTCAAGGAAACAAAGGTGCAAACCTTGAAGAGTGAGTTTGAGGCTATCCCATGAAAGACGGTAAGTCAATAGATGACTTTGTCATAAAGTTGACGACGATCGTCAGCAGCATTCATTCATTAGGCGATGTGGTGGAGGAAATCTCTGTTGTCAAGAAGTTCCTCCTCGAGCTGTTCCTTCAAGATTCATGCAGATTGTTACTTCCATCAAGCAGTCCGACGACCTCAAGAACATATCAGTTGAAGACAAAACGTGTGGCTGTAGTTTATTGGTGAGAATTTCACGTTATGGCTATAGAGACTTGGGCTCGAATCCTATAGTAGCCACAAGTTTAATCACTAATTAAGAGTTTGGAATGATAGAGAACTTGTTAGGTAACTCTCGGAAACTCATGTGAAGATAGCTTATGAAAAATGTCTTTTTCTTGTTGAACTCTCCTTAAGCATTTTTATCGTCTAACATCTTTAAAATCTAAGAAAATCATATGTGATTGTATTTAGCGGTGAGAATTCCACATTGTAGCTGTGAAGATTTTGGCTCAAATCCCAACGGCAGGCCTCGACATTATACGTACACATACATTTACAATATTTTATTCACGTTCATTCCTCTAGTCATGCAATATACGCAAGTGTGGTTTACATTTAATTCTTGTATAATAGTTTTTAATTGTAGTTTACTAAAAAAATCCCAGTGTTAATTAATTTCTTAAAACTAAAAAGTATAATTAAATAAGGAGATAAAATGAAGATATTTTTGGAGAAACCAATACGATTTTAAAAATTAAAAAAAAAAAAAAAAAAAAAAAAAGAAGGAATATTCTCATACGGAAGCATATATTTTTGTGTGAAACCTTCCTAGTAACCATGTTTTTTTATTCCTTTGAAACAATGCATTTGTTTGAAAATTCCGATGTTTAGCTGAATATTCTCAAAATTCATTTAATTCTCTTCTGGGTTTGGTTAAAGAATAAAGAAAAAAAATATGACGATTTGATGACTCGAAAACCCTAACCAATGTTGGATTAAAAACTTAACGGCGCAGAAGCCACTGAGCCGTTAAAGCTCACTAGAGCCAAAGGTGTGTAGTGCTGCAAGTGTGCCATGTGGCCACCACATGTGCAAGTCCTTCCGGGTCGAGGCGTGGGTCGTGCATGGGTCCCTGGTCGCAGTTGCAGGTCGTGAGCTGACCACGGGTGAATTGGGTTGTAGGAATTCTGACGTGTTTTTTGTTTCTGAATTTTGTATTGTTATAGATTGACCCACTATAAATACATTCATTTTCTTCATTCAAGACATTCAACTCGAGGAGCACAACTCTAATAGTAAAAAAAAGAGACATTCAAGATCAAGTTTAAGATCATAAAAGGGATCCGAACTTGACCAAGTTAGTGGCGATCCTAAACATAATTCAAAGAACGCCTTAAAACTCTTAAATTAACTCTAACATTTTAAATTTTAAAACGTCGGGATAAAAAAAAATGATAAATATATATTATTTAATGCTATATAGTTTTAAAATTAAAGCACGTATAATATGATGAACGTAAACTATATAATATTATAAATTAATAATATTTAAAATGCAAATTTATTTTATGCTATAATAATGAAAAAAATTCTTAAATTAATTGGGTCATAGTTTAATTAATCCACATTATAATTTATTATGACAATTAAATAAAGCAAACATTACGTTAAGTAAAGTAAAATAAATTGGTCGGTCTTGGCAAAGCAAAAATATTGATAGTTGCATTATTATTTTTTAATAATTTTTTTTTTAAAAAAATAATGAATTTCATAAATTATTATGAATTAAAAGTCAACGTGATTTTTAGAAATAATAATTGTGATGAGAGACAACTTGGGGTCCATGTGGGATTGATAGAGACTTCAATTCATATTGATTTTTTTTTAATAAATTTGAATATAAGGAACTTCTTTAAAAAAAAAAAATTATAATTTGATATTCAAGCTACAAGTAAAATCATCGGACTCGGCCTCGGCCTCTTATGGTCGGCTTCATGAGGGAGGATGCACCATGCATGTCCCAACTCATGGTACGGTGTTTCATTGGGTATGTTCGAGTTTAACCTAATTCGCATAAGAAGAAAACCCTAAAAGGGATCAATCATCAGTGGCATTTGTGTACTCCCTCAATTAAATTATCATTGTTTTAATGTAGAGGTCGGGTGCATTTTCCTTGACTCGATTTTGGCGACAATAATTAGTGGCATTTGTGTAAAAATAAGTACTGTTTTGAGGATGAAGATGTCTTTCAAGTACGAGAATGATGATGGAGAAATCAATCATATCCTTGCAAAGTGAAGTTACCAAATTTTCAACTCACTCGAGGAACTTGAGGCTGACCAAAGCATGAATAACATAGTCAAATTTTTTGTACAAATAATACTCGAGATTCCTAACGAGAGACGAGGCTAACCTCATGCTCATCAACTAAACGATCTAGGAAGAACTAGATAGAATCAATCATATAGAGCCTAATCGAGTAAAAAAGTAAAAGAAATAGATCGAGATCGAGATCGAAACTAAGATTAAAAAGAAAATAAGTCACAAAAATTGAAAGGTTTGACCTAAAAGTTCTAATTAAACAAGTAGATCATCCTTTCACAAACGAGATAATGGAGGTTGAAATGCCCTCACAGTGCAAAGAACCAATTATAAATCCTCATGACGATAACAGTGATACAACGAAACATTTGGACACCTATTGAACGAGGATGAAACTCTATTAGAATATGAAATTTGATTCGATATTGCACGTTTTCTTTCCTTTAAAGGTTCATCTAGGGAATGATTTAGAAACTTGATGAACATGTTCTTAAATCTATAGAAACCTTAAGTCATCCCCGTGGAATTTGAGGTATGATTCTAAAGATAATTCAAGGTCTAACTTAGAGCATACTAAAATTATTTTAAAGAAAATCTATGGAAATCTACCGTCATCCTTACGAGGTTTGACGAGTAATATTAAGGATAATCTAAGGTTTACCTTAAAGCACTTAAATTATCTCTTAAAGTCAACTCTACGAGGTTTGATGGAAGATCCAGAGAATTATTTGAAGCCCATTTTTTATCACTTAAACTAACTTGTAGATAATCCAAGTGTCGTTAAAAAAAAAAATCCATGAGTCATCTGTTTGACAGGCAATCATAATGATAATTCATGAACTACCTTAAAACACTTAAACTTCAAGAACAATTAGCTTGTAACTGTAACGACCAAGGTTTACCGCTAATAGATATTGTCTTCTTTCGACTTTCTCTTTCGGGCTTCCCTCAAGGCTTTAAAACGCGTATGCTAAGAAAAGATTTCCACATCAAGGGTGTTTCATTCTCCTCATCAACCAATGTAGAATATCACAGAGTATCAAACCGGTTATAACAGATAATTATACTATAATTATGAAGACCTGAATTACTGAATATTGTTTCATATTTGTGTCACATCTAAGTAAACTTAGGTCGATGTAAGTTTTCTACCTAGTTTAATACCAAATTGAAATGAATTGAATACTACATTCAAGAATTCATAGACCGATCCATACAAAATTCTACGAACGAACCGAAAAAAGAACCTCAAACCCATTCAAAGTAATAATTATTTAAAGTATTTACAACCATAACTTCTTCCTTAAGTTAAAGAAACCACTTTTTTTTGCATGGATTTCCAGGCAGCTTCGAGATTTGAGCTACCAAATTAATTGACTAACTAATTAATAATTTCAGCTCATGAATTTGTGGACAACAATGACTAAAATAGTAGCTACCTTAATTTCTACGAAACTCTACCTCTACAAACCTCATCTAGGAATAGTTTCAAAGTTTCATGTTGGATCTGAATCAGAAGGAAACTTTGAAGATCTTCATCTGGATTTGCTTGAATTTAGGTAATAAATCCCTCAACTCTGCGCTTTATTTCATATAATTTGTTTGGTTTATGAGTTTACATAAAAAAAAAGTTCAAAACTTTAAAAGGAAAATGAGGAAGCTGATCCACACCAAATGGAGGGTAGGAAGAACAATGGGTTGTCTTCAAATTCTATTAGGAGGCCTTGTAATCACCATCACAACATTGAGCCTCTTCAAGTTCTACTCAGCTGGGTTTATCTTCCACAAGGAGGACGTTTGCCGCTACTTCTACACCACGACGACAACAAAACAAATATACGAGGCAAGCTTCGATGCGAAAGCATTGTCGGATCGAGTCGAAGAAGTGCTAGATCAACTAGAAAGCTTGCAAGATAAACTCGAATCGGTGGTCGAGGAAATGGAAAGGGACAAGCAAGCATTGAGCAATGGTAATATGAGAAGAATTGAGCATAAAAAGTACTTGGAAATGGAAGTGATTAAGCCTCTTTATAATGCTCACATTGGGCTGAGACAAATTAGATTACCCAAAGTTGAAAAAATGAATGAAAATTCGAGTATGAAAGAGGAGCCTTTGATCAATAATTTTGTGGTTGAGGAGATAAGAAAGTATATTACTCCAAAGAAGAGTAGAACGGGGAAGGTGAATATGTATATGACTGAGAGTATATACAACACAATTGGACATGCTTGTGTGTTGGTTAGGAAGGAATTGGAAGAGTATATGAGTTATGACATTGGTTCTTATTGTAAAGATGATTGGAACATGGGTCAGAAACTAATGCTGAATGGCTGCGATCCGTTGCCCCGTCGACGGTGCCTGACGAGAGCGTCGAAGGTGTACCAAAAGCCGTATCCGGTGAACGAATCGCTATGGAAAACGCCCGACGATCGGAATGTAAGATGGAGTAACTATCAATGTAGGAACTTTTCATGCTTGTCAAGCAAGAATCCCAAGAGGGGGTACAACAAGTGTAGTGGTTGCTTTGAAATGGAGAAGGAGAAGGTTAAATGGGTGAGGAATAGTTCGGTTGCGGTGGATTTTAGGATATCGGACGTGTTGGGGATGAAGGCGGGGGAGATTCGGGTCGGGTTGGATTTCGGTATAAGCACGGGGAGTTTTGGTGCAAGAATGAGAGAAGAAAATGTGACAATTGTAACGACAGCTTTGAACCTTGGAGCTCCTTTCAATGAGTTTATTGCTTTAAGAGGGTTGATTCCTTTGTATGTGACACTAAACCAACGGCTTCCTTTGTTTGATAACACAATGGACTTGATTCACACAACTGGTTTCATGGATGGTTGGGTGGACATGCTGCTGCTGGATTTCATTCTTTTCGATTGGGATCGGGTTCTACGCCCGGGAGGATTGCTATGGATCGACCGATTCTTTTGCGATCGGAAGGATCTCGACGACTATATCTACATGTTTCTGCAGTTTAGATACAAGAAACATAAATGGGCTATTGCTCCTAAGTCAAAAAATGAAGTCTACCTATCTGCAGTCTTGGAAAAACCTCCCAGAGCAATATGATATATATATATTTATCGTATTTTATTAATATATTTTAAGATATTTTATTTATTATAGTAGCTAATTATGGTCATAAAGTATGCATAGTTGGGGACAATCATCTATTGAACGTTACACTTGATTCACTGTGTCATTGGCGTCGTACTTGTCAGAAAATAACAATCAACCTTTCACCTTCTCCCTTGTTCTCTCTTTGTTACTCACTTTCTCTCGCAAGTGCGTTTCTAATGAGTAGCTGAAGGTAGTTTGGCATATTGGGGGCGTTGAGGGAGAATTCTAGTCAAGTCGGCATTCATACAATTAATTTAAAAAAAATAAAAAAAATTTAAAACCAAATGCTAGCACATATTTTAAAACGGGTAGCCCTATTCTGACCAATACCTCACATCGCCCCGTGATTGGCTTTGTTACCATTTTGTAGCAGTCCCAACTCATCGCTTGCAGATATTTTCCGCTTTGCACCGATAGCAAATATTATCAACTTTTGCCTGTTACGTATCAGTCAGCCTCATGGTTTTCAAATACATCTACTATGGAGAGGGTTTAGCCCTATTCCGACCAGTGTCTCGTACCGTTTGGTAACGAGCTCAAATACCATTTTGTAACAGTCCAAGCCCACCGCTAACAGATTGTCCGCTTTGGTCTATTTCGTATCGTCATCAGTCTCATAATTCTAAAATGTGTCTAATAAGGAGAGATTTTCTCACCCTTATAAAGAAGAATCGCGTGACAAGAAATCCTTACATTTATAAAGACACAAAACTATATAAAGAGTGGCATAAATTCTAGTGTTTCGAACCAAAATCAGTTTGAAGAGAAGGGGTAAGATGAGATACATTCAAACAATGAAGCAACACATGATTAAATCATTTCAGGGCAATCAAGCAAGCAACAATCTAATGTCTTCTAAGAAAAAAGAATTGTCCGTGGGGAAAGATGGGCGACTCAGTATCTATTTTGAACTGTCCGTCAGAAAGAAGAGGATATTAGTTCACCATGCCTGACTGCCGAGTCCATATCCCTCCATGTACCCAGCTCCATGAATGTCGTGGCTGCCGTGATCATGGTGATGGTGATGCTGATCGCTGTTCCCCAATTCATCAAACACTTTCTGAGTATGTTCGGGCTCTTCGACATCTTTCCTGACCGTGGGGGGTAACGAGGACACGAACTGAGCTATACTGTCGGCTACGGCATTGGCTGCATCTTCCTGAGGTCAAGAAAGATGAACAACTCATATCAACTTCAAAGAGAGCCGTATATTCATGCTTATTATAACATGGATGCTTCTACTGATGTTCGGCCAATCGTCTCAAGGACATCGAGCAAAATGTGATATCGAGCATCCATGTCCCAGTAAAAAGATGACATAAACGTACATTAAACTAGAGAGAGATCATTTAGGCAAGCAAAGATGAAAATCAAGGAGTCAAACCGCAAAGGCAGATGAAATCAGCCTGTTACCATGTAAAAGTCAAAGCCAAACTGAGTGCATTACAGGTTCTCTCCTAGCCAAAAAGTGACCATCTCAGGGAGCCTAAGCAATAGGCAAGGCTTAAGAACTCTGGATGCCTCAAATATGGTATTCATGTAACAGTCCAAACCCATCGCTAGTCGATATTGTCCTCTTTTGGCTTTCCCTTCTGAGCTTCCCTCAAGACTTTAAAATGCATCTGCTAGGGAGAGGTTTCCACACCCTTATAAAGAATGTTTCGTTCTCCTCTCTAATCGATGTGGGATCTCATAATCCACCCCCTGACAAGGCTCAGCATCCTCGCTAGCACTCGTTCTCTTCTTCAATCAATATGGGATCCTTCAATTCACTCTCTTTCAGGACCCAGCATCTTTGCTGACACACCGCCTCGTGTCCGCCCCCTTCAAGGCTTAGCCTCCTCGCTGGCACATCACCCGGTGTCTGGCTCTTATACCGTCTGTAACGGCCCACGCTCACCGTTAGCAGATATTGCCTTCTTCGAGCTTTCCCTTTTGGGGGTTTTTAAACCTTGAGTAGAAGCCCGAAAGGGAAAGCCCAAAGAGGACAATATCTACTAACGGTTCGAAAGGGAAAGCCCAAAGAGGACAATATCTACTAACGGTGGGCTTGAACGTGTAAGTGAATATTTTTCATTTCTTTCTGTCCTCACTCCTGTACGATCTAAATCCTGAGCTGTGTCTTCCCGACTCTCTTATCTCCGGTACAACAAACACGACTGAGAGTCTATCCTGTCTTCGTAAATCTTTCTGTAAAGCTAGAGATGAAAACTTTTTCCACCATCTCAGACTGCTGGTTGACAGAAACATCATCTCGAACTCCTCATCGACCGAGTCTATGCTTCCTCGCTAAGTTATCCAGTGGCACACCACTCATTTCTCTCCCCTCCCTAGCCTCTCTAAGTTCTAGTTTCATCTAATCTAGCAGAATTAATTATCTCAAGCACTCTTTCAAAGTAACGGATTTCTTCTAATTTCCTTAAGCTACATATTATGTGCCCTAGTCCCTACTCGACACGAACTTAACTCGAATGCTGAAACAGATCCTACAGTAATAGGCAGGCCTAACAGTATCATTGATGTTTCATTTAAATACACACTGCAAACTCATTACATAAAACACAAGCCAAATTCATACAACTTCTCAGTTCAAGTAATGAATTCTTACCTGAGCCCATCGTCCACCGGAATGCTTAACGAAAGCTGCCTGTGGAAGCAGATCAGCAACCCGACTTCCCTCCGCACTCCATTCGTCCGACCAATTGTTCGACCAGATAACCTGAATCGGCACACTTTTCAGATCATCCAAACCACCCCATTCTGCTATATCAAAGCTATGGTTTAACTTCTTTCCCATGCTAACAACCGCTCTCCGCCCGCCCCGACCCTTCAAAAGAACTCTATGAGCCTCCACATCCAAGGCAGCATCATTCCCTTTAGAACAACAGAAGTTGATCAACTTTGAGTACACAAAATTAGATCCTAAAACAACCTCCCTAGCAACAGGTAACTCCAAGAGCCATAAAGGAAGCGACGGGTTTGATAAGGTATCAATGAGAGTTAAGCTCCTCACAGATTGTGAATTCTCTGCAACCCAATATCCCGCCATTGACAAAGCTGAATCATGAAGAACTAAGTGCACAGGAGCCAAACCAACGGTATCTATGATTTGCCCCAAAATGCTACCAATTTCTTCAGGACCTAACCCAATTGGTTTCAAAATCTTCCTCTGAGGAACATGTTTTTGAATTTCTTCATAAGGAATCTGCCCTGTTTCAATGATCTGATCAAATGCCCAGAAAATACCCTTTTCATGAATCAAATTATAGACATCCAAAAGCCTCCCAAAAACCCCATTTGAGCTCTCATCGATCTCAGCCGTGGATTTGTCGGAGAAGCCATTGCCGGGCAGATCAAATGCCACAGCACGAACTCCTTTGGAACCTAATGAGTCCAAAACCTTGCGAAAAGAGTAAGAGCTCAGCCCTAGTCCATGAACAACGACGACATTCTCATTCCCTTTTGCGCCATTTTCAACGGCGAAAACTTCTATTGGAGATAAATTGGGGCTAACCTGTACCTTTAGAAGACGGCCCTTTGAGTAATGGTGACGGAGGCTCTTGGGTAAGCTTAAGAACCAGGATTTGGGGTCTTGGGGAGAGAGAGAAGGAAAAGAGATGAAGAAAAAGGTTATGATAGACACGATCAAAGTGAAGTAGAACCAGAAGGTGAACGGATTTGGGTTCGGCGAGCGAAGGGTTTTTGAGGTTGCGGCGGCGGTGCTTGACGGCGGCGGCTTTGAGGACGAACTTGATTTGTTGGGTTTGGGCTTCGACGCCTTTGGCACTGGCTCGTCTGATTCTTCGGTAATGGTCACCATTGATGGCGATTGGAAAGGTTGTAAAGGGAAGCTCGCGTGAACAGGAAAAATGGATCAGGGAGGGGAAGAAATGGGAAATGGAGAAATTGTGAGTGATGCAGGAAATGGTATGAATTTGGTAAAGTTGAAATCGATCTGGTCCGAGGAAGAAAGATGAATATCTTTTTTCAGAAAAAGTATCATCCACTTTAGGAATTGGGGAAAGGTCGAAGGTTTAAATCTTTGGTTCAACTTGTTTCTTCAATTATACAACGATTTAGCTATGATATAAATCATAAGAACTTTATAGGTTATATGAGCATAGGCTTGATATTAATATGTCATGTATGTTAATTATAAAAGATATGTCGAGTATATGTATGTATATCTCATAGGAATATTATGTCATGAAAATAAACTAAGGTAAGGCTTGCCTGAAGTATGTACCATGATTTGAAACAATGGGACTTAATGCATTTTGTATGTTATGTATATCGTGATACTTTCCTGTAATGATTAGTACGGACGCGTACATCATGATGTTATACATACTTCATTCCCTATGTGGTTTACGGTAGCATGAGCATGCTCTAATTCATAGCCAGGCCAAGAGGTATGTACGTACACATACTCCTTTCGCTAGGATTGTGTCCAGCTAAAAGGGTGACATTTTTTAACTCCTTTATTCAATATAATTTTCTTTCTTGGGGGATTACCTTTCCTTCCGGTCCATCAAGATACTAATAACTTCATTCAAACAAGTAGTGGCCCTTACTTGTGCTTCTCTCCACGTAGCTTCATTAATTTATCCTTCATTTCCCCTATTTTGGTTCATGATTGTAGAAACAGTAGTTGAATATGTTTAGGATCTTACCTACTCAACTCACTGATTTTACACTCAAGAACATTGTGTTTATTACCCACAAACGTCGATTATTTGGAAAAATGACTAAATTATGACCAAAGTAGACAACATATGATAAAACAATTTTTAATAGACTTATTCAAGGAAACAAGATAAGATAATTATGAAATAAGAACAAAACAAAGAAATGATCAAATAAATAAGGGACACAGATATTTTTGGATAAAATTGCACATTATGACTAAATGTCCTTCTTCAATATAAAATATCTTCGAATTTGAATTAGGATAGAAAAATATCAAACACAAGTGTTAGAGATTTAGATGGTATTACTTGATTTCATGATAGATATGCTTTTACGTTTCTTGTTGTGTCAGATACGGGGTGTATGACTCGTCACTCAAATCATGTCTACACCTGTCAAGACTAAAATGCCTTAAAATGTACTATAGAGAATGTGACTAGTTGTCAATTCTTCCTACTCGGGTTATATGCTATCAAAGTAGTGGTTGTTACTTATTCGTTTTTAGGTTATATCATTAATTTCTTTCAAATTATTTTCAATACATTTCCTTGCTCGATGTTTTCTAAAAACATCTCTCTCAAACGTGATTCGAGGCTCGAGCATCTCCAATATTGTTTGCGAAGTATGAATCTCACATGGCTAACTCGTTTGCTGGTTTAGAACAAGTGTCGCACAATCGTTATTCTACTGCTGCAAGAGTGCGATTGTGGCAAGTGGTATCAGAGCTGAGTTGACTCCTTGAATTGTAGTACACAAACATGACTGCTGTAAAACAATTGGGCAAGTCCCAGGCTGACCAATTGGAAGTGATCGAAGATTAGTTACTCTACCTAAGTAAAGTTCCTGATGGAATGGGGCTTTTGAAGTTTCGCATGAATGAGATTGTCACTAAAGCCCGTTAAAGATATTTAGTCATAAATTATGGTTTAACATGTATATCATATTTGACCATTTATTACATGCAAATATGTGGTATGATTGAGAATATTTAGTCTTCCATCATGGTTTACCATAAGTATCATATTTGACATTTTATTATCGGCAAATATCTTATATCCATTTATTACTCTTTACATTCTTTTGTAATTTATTTATTTTATAAATGATTATAAACAGAGAATTTCATCACCATTTAAGTAGGGTGATTTTAGCAAATATTCTCAAAGCCAACAAGATGGACAAGATGGTAGGCCGCCTTGAGGCAATGAGTATCTTTAAATTAATGGTTAGGGTCGAGACCCTAGAAGCAAGGGCACAACTGCTAGTGGCTTTGAGCATATGGATAGCTCGATGGGTTGTTGCTGAGATAGAGGATGCACATCGATTGCTTAAACAATGCCTAATAGGTGATCCTTCAAATGGTCTAAAAAATGTCTAAGGATTTAAGAGTAATTCTTGGAGTGGTTAGAGCTGAGGTGGTAGTGTCGGACTAAACCTCACCAGGAGAGGGTAGGGAACTAAACCCCTCGGGTGTAGTCCATTTCAACAAGATAAAGGTCTTGGAGCTCAAGCCCTTTTGTAGGGTTTGAGATGCCAAGACTTTAGAGAACTTTATCTTTGACCTCAAATAGTACTTTTGAGCCACAAATACTATGGCAGAAGAAGTGAATGTCACGTTGGCAATAATACATCTTGTCGTTGATGCAAAGTTGTGGTGGAGACCTAAGTACATGAACATTGAAGATAGTCTATTATTCCGTGGAAACTTGGGAGAGCTTAATACAAGAACTCCGCTTTTAGTTCTTCCCAAAGAATGTTGACATAATCGCAAGAAGGAAGTTCAGCTGAAGCATACTGGAAATATCTGAGCTATGTCAAGTGGTTTTATGAGCTTAGGTTGGATATTCGTGACATGTCCAAGAAACTCAAGATCTTTAGTTTTGTTGAGAGGTTGAAGCCGTGAGCAAAGACCAAGCTTACCGAACAAAGGGTCCAAGACCTTTCCACTACCTATATTATAGCCAAACAACTATTTAACCATAGCAACAATCAATCCCAAGATGAAAGGTGGAAGCAGGCTTCCGTAAATGGAGGGAATAGAAATTACCGACCCAACTCCCCCAAAGGTGGGAGAGGTGATCGACTTGAAGGCAGAGGAGGAGCGAGTCTCAATAGAAAGGTAGAACTCAATTGCAAAAAGACTCTTGTCAGTGATCCCCCAAATAACCTGAGCTAACTGGGAAGAGATCCTAAGCCAATAACTTCATTTGGGGGGAGGGGAGAAGTAACTAGTGTTCGCTCATAAAGACCATCTAGAGGGATGAAAAGCAGTCAAAAGCATCAACCACGACAATTTCAAAATGGAGTTTGTCAAAGTTGAGGTCAGATAAACTCCGAGTTCAAAGTAGCAAGAAACAACGATTGATGCGAAAATTCTATGAACCAGTCGAAGTTATCTACAAGGTCGAAAATACTATGGATGTGGACTAGCCCTATTGTTCACGTCAATAACTTGAAACGTTACTATCCCGACCAAGAAGACACCAAACACAAGGAGAAGATGCAAATAGTTGGCAAACCAAGAAGTGGTTTTCAACCGTTTCTGACAAATTGTAAGAGACTAAGATCAGTTGGAAGCGCATTGAGAGACCTAAAGTCAACCTCATCCTAGATTGCTAGAGTTCATGAAAAGTCGATTGATAGAGACATCAACCAATTGAAAGGGGAAGGATGTCCCGGTCATGGTGTCCTATGCATGTTGCTTATGGCCGCGTGTCGGATGTCCCGATCATGCTTGTCCATGGGCGCATGCCCATTCCAAACCACTTTTAATGAAGTTTTTTTTTTTTTTTTTTTTTTTTTTGGGGGGGGGTATAATTCTTCATTAAAAATAAATGGTAAATTTTGTTTGATTAGAAGTGAAAGTGAAGGTAGGTCGGACACTGTAAACATCTGGGTGGACATCTGTACTTTAAAGTGAACCATGATAGGGAACCCTCTTTTTCAATTTCCCCAATCGCCATTTCCGTTTCCATTTCCATTTCTCCTCTCCTCTAACAATGGCGGAAATCGGCAAGAAGTTGAAGCTCAATTCCGGTTGGCTTGCTGCGAGGTCAACAGAGGTCGAGCTCAGTGGAGCCCAGCTTACTACTACTCACCCCCCCTCAATCGGCCCTTCTTCGCCATGGATGGAGGCCGCAGTACCTGGAACGTAATTCCCTCTTCCTTATACTGTCATTTCTCTGCATTTCGCTTGAAATTGATTTCTAAACCCTCGTGGTTGCTGTGATTTTGAATTGGACTGAAATAGAGATTGTAGGCTTAGACTTTTTACTACGACTAGCCCTTTTTACTAGCAATTTTGACCTCGAGAAAGTCAGAAAAATGGAAATTCTTGCTAGTTTCTTAAAGATTTCCATTTGTGAGTAGCTACATTACAAATTTGTATTTGATCCCCAAACTTTTAAACTTCAATTTACTTCTTTACCTTTTTGAGTACATTGAAATTAAATATCTAATTGAAAATTTAATACATAATCCAGTTTCATGGCTGATAGATCGGTTTACTTTTAAAATTTTTAGTATTCAAGACATCTATTAGACACAATTAAAAGTTTAAGCACTTGTTAGAAACATTTTAAAAAGTGTTCTTGAACTTTCGAAATTTAGCGATGTATTATATATAAATTTGAAAGTTTAAGAACACTTTTTAAACTCGAAAGTTACTAATTTTGAGTTTTAACCTATGGATATATAAATAAGTTAATCTACAGTTGATCACAAGTTACAATGTTGATTTATTAATTTACATTTGACAGTGTGTTGGGGACTTTGGTGAAGAATAAAGTTGTTCCCGATCCTTTCTATGGACTACAAAATGAAACGATAATTGATATTGCTGATTCTGGAAGAGAGTACTACACATTCTGGTTCTTCACAACTTTTCAATGTAAACTGGTAAGTGGCTTGAGAATATTTCATGACGCCTGTGCCTTGTGTACTCTTTTTTTCCTTCAATGAGGTTTGTTTTATCTCTTTAGATTACTGGACTTGATGACCTTTACAGCCTACTTGAGCACAAATATTTATTTATTACATTTTAAACCGCTCCCCTGGTGATTATGTTGTTGTCCTTGGTTGTGAGGGCTCTTTGTCATATGAATAAATTTTCTGAGTACTGCTTGACCTGAGATGTTGAATAAAGATCTATTTGACCGGGCGAACTTTTGGCTTTCCCCGTCAATTTTGCTTCTAGGACTAGTTCTGCCTGTTCATAACCTTCTGGCCTTCTCCTCAACTTGCAGTCAGAATCTCAGCACCTGGACCTGAATTTCCGCGCTATAAATTACTCTGCAGAAGTGTATATAAATGGTCACCAAAAGGTCCTGCCGAAAGGGATGTTTAGAAGACACTCCCTTGATGTGTCTGATGTTATGCGTCCAGATGGCACAAATTTACTAGCTGTTCTAGTCCACCCTCCTGATCATCCGGGCAGAATTCCAGCACAAGGAGGTCAGGGTGGTGATCATGAGGTATGTAAGTCCTCCTCCTCAACTCTACATCCGAAGGATTTAATATTAGATGTTTTAATGCTGCCTGATATCTTATATTTTACATTAGATTGGAAAAGATGTCGCTGCACAATATGTCGAGGGTTGGGATTGGATGGCTCCCATAAGGTGATTTACTTGTGTTTATGAGATTATATATTTAATTCATGTTCTTTTATCTCTTCATGAATAATATTTCATATGATATCTACGTTTACTGCTACTTTCTTGGAATAATCAGACTAATTATTTTAATAGAAGTCGTGGAACAATTCTACGCATCATCTATTTCTACTCTTAGATACACAATCAGCAAGCTAGATTTGTACAAAAATGTCTCAAGTCTATATACTGATGTTAGAGAAATAATGCTGTTCATTGAAAATGGATCCCTGTAAGAATAGGAATATCGAAATTCAAGAGTTCTAACTAGAGAAGCATTGAATTATCAGATTCAATTTATCATGTTCTAGCAGTTAAGTGAGGGCACTAATTCTTTGCATGGTGGGTTGAAGAAAAAAATTTGTTGGAGAGAAGTTTGGAAAATGAGTAAGTAATTAATGTAAGATATTCGTGATGAACTTACTTGGATAGGTTCTGTTCTAAGTTTAGATGTAAGATATTTTGGGTAATAATTAATGTTTAGTATCTCTCTCTCTCTCTCATGCATAACAAAGTGTACCATCTTTTAAGATAGAGCTTTTGTAGTGTAAAGTAAGCAAATTCTTAGAAAGTATAATTCATAAATCAGAAACACTTTTTTCCCTTACCTTTTCTATTATATATACACGATCATAAATATATGAAGCTTGTCACTAGGTTCTAATTTACTGTATGCTTCAATGCTAAAAAATGGTATACTATCATCTGATTGTAGTCAAAAGAAGAAAGCATGGAAATGATGCGTATGGTAAAGTAACAAAGTGAACAAGTTACTTTGGTGTATCTTCGAACTGAGACACAAAATTTATGACTTTATTTGTCTTTAATGGGTTGCTAACATTTATATTCTGTTCATGTATGACAACTGTTTCCATTTTCTTGGTTTAAATGCAATATCTGGCTAGACTTCAGACTGTAAATAAACTGAAACGTATATTGTTCAAATACTCATTTACTGGTAGGACTAAAACTAGTAATAATTGAAAATTTGTGTGTATGTAATGCCTTTTGGTGTTTATGTCGCTACAGGGATCGAAACACTGGCATATGGGATGAAGTATCAATTTCTAGGACTGGGGTGAGTTTCATTTGAAGTATGCCTCTTCTTATCTGATTTGGGTTTTAATCCTACTTTAGTCTCTGAACTTTTGTACTTATTCCCCTCTGGTCTTGAAATTCTCAACGATTCTATCTTAGCCCTTCGATTTTTATTTTTTCAGTTTTAGTCTCTACACCTTCCATAAGAAAACTATTTCTACCCAGTCCACTAATTTTTCATTAATAATTAACAAAATCCTAAATTCATTTGAAAATCCAGCTCATGGCTGTGCCTTTTAAGTGAAATGTTAATGAATATGGTTGTGTCTATTAAGTTACTATATTTCAAAAAGTGATCCCAACACTTCCAAGGTTGTATCAATCAATTTCTTTTATCTCAAAAAGTCTTTGCTAGACTCCTAAACTTTCAATTTCGTGTCTAATAGGTCTTTATGTTTCAAATGTTTAACCGATAAAGTTAATAATGAGGACATACTAGACACAAAATCTCGAAGTTTAAGAACCAATTAGAAATATGTTAAGTCCAACTCTGAAAATTCAGAGTCAAACTTGTAACTTAACTAATTTTTTAAAGATCAGTGACGATGAGTAAAATTGTTTATTATTTGAAAGTGAGGAAAGAAACAAATTAATTGAACATTCGGGGAACGAAATAGAGTAAATATGAAAGCTCATAGATCAAAGTAGGAATCATACCAAATAATCTGCTGGCAGCTGGATCAAACCATGGCTTAGTGGTTTACTTTTTGTTCTCTACTAAACTGATATGTTCTATTTATTCTCCATTTTGTATTTTTGTTTCTATTGTGTAGTTTCAATTGTGCATGCATGTTGAATAAAATAATATACACTCAAAGACTTAAAAGGTTTATTTCTTGAGTCCTACATATTTCTAAAGCATCAAACATAGATAGAATTACCAAACAATCTTTCTATTTCGCCTGTGAATTTCACTGAATGCTCTTACTATGTGGTATGTCTGTATGATTGGGTCTTTTCATCTCCTTATTATGTCATTGCTGATTTTCTCCTCTATGAAAAACATTCCTTCCTATTTGTTTCTAATGTTTGAAGGTCGTATGTTAATGATTTCTTTTTGAACAGCCAGTGAAGATTATTGATCCTCACTTGGTATCAACATTTTTTGACGATTATAAGAGAGTTTACTTGCATGCTACGTTGGAGATGCAAAACAAAAGCTCTTGGGTTGCAGACTGTTCTGTGAACGTTCAAGTGACCACTGAACTAGAAGGTAACATTTGCTTGGTTGAGCATATTCAGTCTCAGAAGGTGTCTGTCCCTGCTGGATCAACTATACAATATACATTTCCTCAGGTTGGTAATTACATCTTTCTTTGATAGAATTTCTGTATTTATCTCTTTATTGGTCCTCAATATATATATTTTTTAAATTGGTATGAGAGGTCCCACTCATCATGCCACTTTGTACACTCCAAAGCTAGCTTCGGGAGACAGATTAATATTTGAAACCTTTAAGTTTTGCACCTCCTCTTGGTGGTGCTCAAACCCTAGGAAAACTTCTCTAGTCCTCCGTTATCCTCTTCGATAGATTTCACCTTTTAGTTGATGTAAGTTTGAGGGGTAATGTTTCTTCATATATGTGCTCTATACCTATATGTAAGTTCCACTGCTGATACTGACCATGTATGGAACTAAACAGAGAAGAAAAAGACGAACCGCTAGGGAAAAAGTGACGTTCACATTCTTAATTAAGAAACAATAAGCTAGTGGTGAAGAAAGAGAAGCTTCGCTTTAGAAGAGAACCACTAGGTAAAACTTGAGATATTCCTAAAAACTGAAAGAATATCATTTACTTCACTTCTTTCTCAAGATATTTGCTGAGACTTTTAGTAATGGAAGTTGGTAATTCTGAATTTACTCTAGGTTACTATGTTATTCTTTATAGTCTGATGGTTAAACTGTAAATAGGTTAGTTAGATACACATTAGTCATTCTTTATAGTCTGATGGTTAAACTGTATTATAGGTTAGTTAGATACACATTAGTCAGGCTCATAACTTCTGCTCAAGTAATTTTATGGTGAATGACAGCTCTATTTCTACAAGCCCAACCTGTGGTGGCCGAACGGAATGGGAAAGCAATCCTTATATAATGTTGTTATATCCATAGACGTAGATGGATTTGGAGAGTCTGATTCCTGGAATCATCATTTTGGTTTCCGTAAAATAGAAAGTGATATTGATACCGCAACTGGTGGAAGGTACTTTTTATGTTAATTTCACATCTATGCTTGATCAAATTTCTTTTGGTCAGATTGTTCTTGTCCTTCATACCATTTCTTCTTTGCAGGTTGTTCAAGGTCAATGGGCAGCCTATATTTATTCGTGGTGGCAATTGGATATTATCTGATGGGCTACTTCGACTTTCAGAAAAGCGTTATCATACAGACATTAAATTTCATGCAGATATGAATTTTAACATGATCCGTTGTTGGGGCGGTGGATTGGCCGAGAGGCCAGAATTTTATCATTATTGTGATACTTATGGCTTGTTGGTAAGTTAAAAAATTTCTTATATGCTTTCTTGATTAATTATTGGCTATTGCATTCTCTTACTCTATAGTTCTGTTGAACTAAGATCGAAATACGAATGTCGATCACTGTTGCAAATAAATTATTGTAGGTGTGGCAGGAGTTTTGGATTACTGGGGATGTTGATGGACGTGGTGTGCCAGTATCAAATCCTAATGGCCCTCTGGATCATGATCTTTTCTTGCTTTGTGCAAGAGACACAGTTAAACTTTTACGAAACCATCCTAGTCTTGCTCTTTGGGTCGGTGGAAATGAACAAGTTCCACCACCTGATATCAACGCTGCTTTAAAAAAAGACTTGGAACTTCATCCTCATTTTCAAACGTCAAGTGAAAATGAGAAGTGGATGGTAGATTCATCATCAGAATCAGAGGATCCGAGCCAATATCTTGATGGTACTCGCATTTATGTTCAAGGATCCATGTGGGATGGATTTGCAAATGGGAAGGGAGACTTTACTGATGGTCCTTATGAGATCCAATACCCCGAAAACTTTTTTAAGGATGATTTTTATAAGTATGGATTTAATCCTGAGGTTGGTTCCATAGGCATGCCCGTCGCAGCTACCATCCGAGCCACAATGCCTTCAGAAGGATGGGAGATTCCATTGGTTAAGAAACTCCCCGCTGGCTATGTAGAAGAAGTACCAAATCCCATTTGGGATTACCATAAATACATTCCCTATTCCAAACCACATAAGGTTCAAAGTCAGATTGAACTTTACGGTTCTCCAAAAGATCTCGATGATTTTTGTTTGAAGGTAAAATCGAAATTTCTGGTCTTGAAGTAGTGCCATGAAATTTTGTACAGTTAAGTTCATTTTCTAACATTCAAAACTTTCAGGCTCAACTTGCTAATTATATCCAATATCGAGCTCTAATTGAAGGCTGGAACTGTCGAATGTGGAAGAAGTACACCGGTTTCTTAATCTGGAAAACACAAAATCCATGGACAGGTCTAAGAGGTCAGTTCTACGATCATCTCCTCGACCAAACCGCAGGTTTCTTTGGATGTCGTTGTGCTGCGGAACCTATCCATGTCCAGCTGAATCTAAGCACGTGTTGCATCGAGGCAAGTTTTTCTAATATTTTAACATACTATCTTTTTTGGTCTGAAACAAACATAACTGGAAAAGTTCGGTCTTCAGTAGAACTTCAAATCCTCTCGTTATTTGTAAGGCTTCCATTTTCCTTAAATGTTTACATCTGCATTTCTCAACTAAACTGTGAAATGTTTCTGAATCTGTCTTGAACAGGTCGTAAACACTATGTCGGATGACATATCTGGCGTTGCCATTGAAGCCTCGGTATGGGATCTTGAAGGGACATGCCCATATTTTAAAGTTTTTGAGAAACTCTCCCTGCCTCCAAAACAGACATCGTCCATTGTCGAGATGGAGTATCCCAAATCCAAAGATTCCAAGCCTGTTTACTTTCTTCTTCTGAAGCTGTACAACGTCTCGAATTACGGTATTATCTCGAGAAACTTCTACTGGTTACATCAGTCAGGTGGCGATTACAAGCAGTTGGAGCCTTACAGAAAGAGTAACATACCCATTCAAGTTACATCTCAGGTTATAATAAAAGGATCCACCTATGAAGTCAGAGTGAATGTGCAGAACAAGTCAAAAAATGCAGAATCCTCTAGCTTAACCTACAAGAACAACTTTATCAATAGGCAAGGCGAGGGCGATCCCGATTCAAATTCTTTGCCTCTGGAAAACAAAGAACAGACCGATAAAAAACGCAGCACTGGTTTCTTTCACAGGATCTGCAGGCGTATCGTTACTGGAAGCAACAGTCCGAGGCTAGTTGAAACGAATGGAAACGCGGTCGGAGTCGCTTTCTTTCTTCACTTTTCGGTCCATAGTTCAAAGGCAGAGGGTAAAGAAGGAGAGGATACAAGAATCCTGCCTGTTCACTACTCGGACAACTACTTTTCCCTGGTTCCAGGTGAGGCTATGCCCATCAAAATCTCTTTTGAGGCCCCTCCTGGTGTTGCTCCAAAAATTACCCTTCATGGTTGGAATCTTTCTCATGGTTTAACTGTCTGTTAATATTTGGGTAGAATTTGGTTAACTTTAATTTAAACAGTATCGGGGCTTTAATCTTTAAGTTTAATTATCCCATTTTATTTTCAATGAACACTCATGAAGTTAATAATATTTCTTATGATTTGATTAAATCTTTTTAATTTAACCCATTCAAGTTCTTTGTTAGAATAAAGTTGGGACTTAAAATGTTACTATTTACACAAACTTATAAAGATTATACCGCGGATTTGAAATTGTTAAAGTTCTTATTTTAATTAATATTTATTTGATCTTATAGGTGATTTTGGAGTATTAAGATCAAAATTAGAAGTATATAAGACAACTAGAAATCAAACGAGGATCTCTACGAGACTCAAAAACTCGCATCGGCATGGGGCAATCTAAGTCGAGTCCGGTTGAGACCGTAAGGGCATGCATTTCATATGTTTACAATCCAATGAGTCTTAAGAGGAGGCAAATTTGACTTTAACTCTAGGTGAACAACCCTCACGTGAAAATTACGTGCATTTTTTTTGTTTGAATTTGTGTATCAATAGATGGAACAATATGTGTGGATTGTGAGTGTTCGACAAAGCATCTTGCCCATCGACATTGAGGATGAACAAGAAGGCGATGAATAGACATCATGCCTTAGATGAAGATAACTCACGTCAAGAATACTATTTGAGAAGGAAGATTGAGGATATTTCTCGTGCGATAACAAATTTGTCATTGGGAAATATCTCACCTCAACTATGCCCTCGGTAGAGCCGACTCAAGGAATTCAATACATCGAAGAAAAAGGTTTATGGCATGATCAAAACTTTGATGTGTATTCTAAAATCTTAGAACGATTTGTTCTAAAAGTTTGACGAAAGCAAAGAAAAGAGCGGGAATAGTTGAGTTTTATTTGAGAACCTGCTAACAAAAAAACTATTATGGAACTCTTAGATTCGATCTAACGAGTTTGCGAAGAACGTGACTCTAAGCTGCCATGAATTTAACAGTTGGTTCGACCAATTTTTTTATCTAAATTTTAAAAAAATTTAAATATAATTTTAACTGACAAATTATAAATTTAGTTCCTATATACCCACTTTTAACATTTTAAAATCTATTATGACATTCTTTCTATGGTGAAGTCCGGGCCAAAATTGTAAATAATGGAAAATAGAGGAGAAAAATGTAATAACGTAGAAGAAAAAAAGGGAAAATTAACGAACAAATAATAAATGAAAACTTAATTCAGTCTGGAACACGGAGATAGATCTCTGAGAAGACCCAGACGAAGAGGGAGAGGAAGAAAGAAGACGGAGAAGATGATGTCCGGTGGTAACTATACGACTATAGACAACCAAAATGTTTCAGGAGCTGTGCCTGTAAGCTTCTTCTCCTTTAGCTTTCTTTACCGTTTTTGGTTTTTGAAGTGAAGATATCGAATCTGCTGCATTTCTTATCCAATGATATTCCACTGTTGTCGAATCCGATCCATTTGATTGATTTCTCCACGTTCTGCGTTTTTTTCTCTCCAGGCCGTTCCAGATCAGGGACAAATAACTGTGAAATTCAATGGTACGTAATTTCTTATTTCTGATACCGTTTTATGGATTCTGAGAAAGTATGGGCGAATAAAGAAAAGGTTTGGAGGTTAGTGTTAAGTTGTGTGTGTGCGCGAGTGGAATTATAAGCCACTTCAAAATTCTTATGTGCTGAATTTTTCCGGTTCGTTGGCTTACCGGACAACTATAGGTAGGAAAAATAATCTATGCTTCTTGTTGGAAGTTTATGCTCTTTAGGATCCAAATTTGGTGTGTGATTTGAATGAAATTTGAAAACCTGGTGGTTTAAGTTGAGCATAGCAGACTCGCCGGTGCTAGATCTAAAGAATCTTTTAATAGACATTTTGATTTGAAAAATGGAAATGGATTTAATATTAGTTTTAACGAGGCCAGAAGCATTTCTGAAAGAAATTTTGACTAAGATCTGGCATTGCAGGAATGATATAGAATTAAATACTGGAGTGAAATTTTAATTTAATTGTAAATTATGAAGATTGAGGTCAAGTATTAAAGTTTCATCTTGATCCACTGACTCTGTGTTGTTTTTATTTTCTATTTGTTGCAAGAGGATACAATAACTGGTTGATTTATTATTGTAGACTCAAGTCTTCAAACATTTCCTCCTTCTGGAACTCAAGGAAAGATCACTGGTGGTTCCCAGCCTCCTCGTGATGCTGATGGTATTTAAAGATCTTTCTTTTATCTTCTAGTTTAATATTGCATATTCAAATTAGGTATGAGAAGGTGATTTTACTGTAAATCTCCATAGGTTTTCCACTGATCCAGAAAAAAGACCGATGATATCTTGTTCTGGTAGACTTAGATTGAGAGGCATTACAAATGTATCACTTACCCAATATGATGCGCGAGCAGATGAGTAGATGGTTTTGTAAATTAGTGAAGGGTCCTTGGTGGTCTGAGCACTCAAAATTTGTTTACTATATCATGAAGATAGTTCCTTATTACCTACAGACAACTTTCTCAGTTCGTGTCTAAAGTAGTTGTAGATAATGAACTTCCCATTATATTATTGTTACAATCTTCTGGGACTTCTGTAACCCTTGGCTTTTGCATCTGTATACTTTATGTTAATTTATGTTTCATTTGGCATGGTGGTTAGATTGCTTTTTAGTTGAGAAGTTCACGACATGATCTCATCAAGATGCATCTCACTTTAACGGGCTAATGATATCCTCAGTTTGACATAATGCAATCAGAACTTATCAGATTTATGGGCAATTGATAATTATGTTGTAGTTCATTAAGGGGTCATAGGACTTCATTAAACTGGGAAAGACATGGGTTTATTTGTGCCATGAAAAGAGAATAAATTGAATGTTTATTTCAATTTTGTTTCTGTTTTGACATACAGGCGATATGTATATAGATATATTTCTAGGGTAACAACATTATTTTCTACCAGAGCCGGTGAAGCAGCTGATCGTACCTTGACTTGTATGATATATAATAAGGGTTTTAGTTTGAGCTAATAGGGAAGTTTATCTGATGCAGATACATTTTCAAAACCAATCTCTGGCTCTGATGAAACCCCCCAACAAGGTGGCTGGCTTCGGACCTTTGCAATTTCTTCCTACAAACAATATTTTGATGTCGATACTTCAGATGTTCTAGAGAGGATCAAAGATTCACTTTTTCCATTCAGAGGAACTTTTAATGAGAGGACAGCTGACACTCCAGATCTGTAAGTTGTATAACCGCACTAATGTGTCATCTCACTGAATATTGACTGTTGCTCATTATTGCAGTATGTTACTCAAATATTTACCTTTGAAAAGATAATTTCCGTGGGTTTGGGTTTGAATTTTTTGTAGACAATGTACTTTGTAGAAGTTTTCCAAACGATAAAAGAGTTAAATTTTTAATTGTAACTATAAATGGTTGCCTTAAGTTTCATGAGGAAGTTTTCTCTAGATGTTGACTTCACTAATGTTCCGTAAAGAGTTTGGGAAAAGAAATCGTACCAATAGTCATTCATTGTGTGAACTCAAGTTGAGTATATACTTTCTTGGCAGTTGCTGATTGCTATTTTTAAAGAGTTTTTCTTGTTCTGTTAGACTTAGATTGAGACAGAATGTTCTTTCAGACTTCACTTTTTTTCTTTCCCTTTTGATAAGAATCCACGTTTTATGATACTTGTTCATTACAAGTGCAATACATGTGAAATATTCCATTTAAGTTTTGGTTTTTATACAAAATAATTGTGCAATTCTGATCTATGTGAAATTTTGTGTGTTAAATAAGCGGTTCTTAATGAGGTTCTTACTTCAAATCATTTAACAGTTATTTGGTTAATACAATTCTGATGTCTATAAAAGAAATTATTTAACCCTTAGCTAAAAGTAAGCTCTTGATGAATGTAGATGTGGTCTTTATATCATATACACGTATATTCATGGACTTATTATAGAAATAAAGCTTGAAGTTAACTAACGACCTGCTGGTTAATATCAATACTTAAAGAGTCTTCTTGTTTTCTTTTAATAAATGGCCACAAAGGAAGTAGCTATGGAACAAGCTCCAAATTAATAATGATATACATACTTTTATACCTGATAATGTATAGACTTATAAAATTTAAAAGTTAACGACTCGTAAACAATAATAATAAAATCAAAGACGAGTCTTCAGAAATCCAATGTTTGTACTCTTAATGTTGCATATTTTAGTAAAACTACAATACAATAAGTATTTAACAACATAATTAATATTGAAGTATTGTTGTGATTGGAAAAGGCTAAACTTAACTTTTACACTTTAGAATTAGGGTAATTTAACTAATATTAACATGTACAAGTATAAAGGAAAGAAATAATTGAATGAATGGGCACCTTTGGTAATTTATGTGAAGAGATGGAACAAAATAGTCCAATTATGACTCTGTATCATTCACCAATAAAAAAAAATGTTGAAGGTGACAGAACAGTTAAAAAAAACAAATGAACCTCTTTAAAGAAAGGAATTCAAAATTATGGTAAACTCTTCAGTTTATCAATATAAAAACAATCCTGCAAACGCACTTAATATTCCCGTGTATGTCTATAAAACTCTTCTTTCTTTTGCTCCAGAATTTGCTCTTTCTGTAATGCTTTCTTAACTCCATTTGCTTGATGACTTTGTTTATAATGGTAACGAGGGAAATTATTTTATCCCGAAGGCTCATGCTCTTTGATCATAATTCATTTTCTCATGCAGATATGGTCCATTTTGGATATGTACTACGTTGATATTTGTGGCTGCTTCTATTGGAACTTTTGTAACATACGTGGCACACAAGATACATAAAAAAGAATGGAACTACGACATAAATTTGGTAACCTGGTCTGCTGGTTTGTTCTATGGCTATGTTACCATTGTTCCTCTTGGACTATATGTAATCCTCAAGTACTTCTCGGTGCCTTCTGGCCTTGTTCAGCTCTTATGTCTCTATGGCTACTCTTTATTTGTATTCATCCCGGCACTGGTAAGTTTAATTAATTAGTCCATGATCAATACTATTACTTACTACAAATTACATGTTCAAAATTTTGTCCCTCTTGAAATCACCCGTCCTTCCCATTCCCATTATGAAAAAAAAAACAAGTACAGTAAGCAGTAGTTCTCAAATGCATCTTTGTAGTTCAATATGTTCATAGTGCCTCATCTTTTAAGAAAAATGATCATAATTTCTTTATGCTTGTGTTGTTTAATAATTAGGAAGCATACAACTCCTTTCATTTTCTCTTACTTTCTTTCTGGTACAACATTTGACATGGTTTCGTGTCTGGTGTCACTCTCTCATTTGCTTCTTACATGTTTGTTGGGTAAATGAATTTCCTTAGGTTTGTGATGTTTGTCTGTCCCATCAACACAGAAGTTAGAGTAAATAAGGCAGGAGTACGTTTTTTTGTCTATTATCAACCATGTGAGTATGAAGGATCATTTTATAGACTAGGGGTACCTGTATAGAGTTAACCATGATGGATTGGCATGACGGTCAATAAGGGCCCTGTGAATAGTAAGGGCTAAAATGAAATGAGTTTAAATTATTGTAGACATCTACTTAGGATTTAATATCCTACGAGTTTTCTTTGCAACCTAATAGTAGGTTTCAATGGTTACCCATGAGCATAGTCAAGGTCTGTCCAAGTTAGCATGGACATTCACAGATATTGGAATAAATAGGGTACTTGGATTTGTATTTAGTTCTCTGCACTTAAGATAAGAATTATATTGGCTATGAAATTTCTTAATGAAATCTCTTTAAACTGTTTGTATGGTTATGGACTTCTTTTTTTATTTATAATTTGAGGGTATATTATGTTGGCTGATCATGATGGAACTCTTTCTTTCTCTTATACACCTGTTGGCACTGATAGTTCACCTCTTCGCTATCCTATCCTCTGCTTGTAGGATGTCACCTCTTTTATATCACAAATGTAGGGTTGACAGCAGTGGAAATGAAAGAAAAATTTGACTTCTGATCATACTTATAGGGTTGCATAGTTTGACTTCCAGATGTGGGAAGATCACGGTTCATTTCTTTCTTTTTCCAAAGAGCATTCCTTGATTTTGTTGCGTGGTAGCTTCAGAATTTAACATGTCACATTGTCTCTATTGTGTTGCATCTGTGTCCTGTGTCCGTGTTTGTGCAGTCTTAGGTGCCACTCTTATTGGTGTGTTTGTGTAGCTCCTTTCGTATACAGTTTCGTTTGTCATTCTTTCGTAGAAAATTTGTTTCCTATTCACAACAACAATAATATTAAAGCCTGTGGTGAGTTTACATAACCTTTTTACAGTACCTTTGACCTTTTGTGTTGATCTTCACGATACCAAGAAAGATATCAACTAGTTTTTTTGTTACCCAATCGTTGAACTTGATACATTAATCTCTATTATTTGGTGGCTCAAACGTGTGTTGGGTTTGTTGTATTTGCAGTGTCTCTCCATTGTCCCTCTGGAAATTTTCAGATGGGTTATTGCAGGCGTGGCAGGATTCATGTCTGCATCATTTGTGGCACTCAATCTCCGAGCTCACATAAAGTCAGCTGGTGAAAGTTGGATTTTGATTGTGGCCAGTATCTTCTTGCTGCAGTTAGCTCTTTCTGTCATTCTCAAACTGTATCTGTTTACTGTTACAGTATGAAACTAAACTGCCCCGCCCTCGATAAAACAGAATGTAGATTACAAAGATGAATTTCTTTTGGGGCCATTGGTTTCCAGTACTTACCAATGTTTAGCTAAACCATATCATTCATTGATTGGAGAACATCTATCTTATATATATGTTCCATAAGGTCAATAGATTCTTCTATCTTCATTACAAGAACATGTGGGATTTAATCATCTCTAACCTATCCTATATTGCATTTTCCATTTCATCCGGTTGGTCCCTTTATGGTCGAGAAGGTGTGGACATACCTCCATTCTTTCAAGCGGATGACAGAAGGTATGCTTTATTATCCCTCTACATTAATGATTATACTTTTTCTAGCCTTTAGGTCCCATTTTATAAAGATTTTGTTTTTAGTTTTCTGGATTTTTCCATAAAAGAAGAATTATATGCTTTATTGTCCTACTACGTTAATGATATATTTTTCTAGGTTTGAGGCCCATGTTGTTTTTAGTTTCTAGTTTTTTTAGTAAGAATAGTTGTGGTTACTCCTTAATTTTGTCAAATAGGAAAAGAAAAAGGAGTTCTGAGCCATTTAAAAAAAAATTAAAATAGGTATTTGAAAACTTCTGATCTCATGAAAGATGTTTTGTGGGTGTAAATGACATTCTTAAGAACAAACTGTTGTTTGTGGGTGTAAATGGCATATTCTTCATAACAAATTGTAGTTTTTGTCGGTGTAGAATTTCATAATAGAGGTGTTAGTGGGTCCATGTGTGACATGAGGGTGAATTCTTTTCAGTCCTTAATGTAGGAAGGAAATATTATTGTTTTCCAAGTCACTGGGGGCCTCAATTTCTAATAATTTTAGCATTTTATATAAACAAATCAAGATAGAGCTCTTTGACCCCATCAGGTCTTAGGATTTTCAATTCTCCTACCATGATTAAATAATTGAATTATTTATTTATTTATGAAATATAGGGACTAACATGTATAGATAAAGTATGAGAGCTTAGTATATAAAAGAATTTAAAACAAAAATAAGTTGATATACAAAAGCAAAAAATTTGAAAAATAAGTTGACTCCCAAGTAGATGAAGGGTACATAAATGAATTGAAGACTAAATTTGAATGAGGGCGATCTTGAAGATAGGATAGTTAAGAAAAACTTTTTTTAAAAATTGAAAATTACTATAGCATCTTCCTTTTTAGTAGCTTAATTATAAAACAACTATAAAGTTAAATGTGTTTATTTGGAGTAATTTTATATTAGGTACCTCTTAAAAATTTTCCTTAGATTCATGTGAGTGAGAACAAAATATGTTTGTGTTGATAAAAGTGGGGAGCAAGTAATGTGACTATTTCATAGGAGATACAAGAGAATGTCGGAGGCCATATTTAATGGGCTTTTATTTATTTATTTATGTTTGTGAAAAGAATGGTAATGTTCATTATTATTTAAGAGTTTGAATTAATTTCAATTTGGTTCTTCTAATTAGTTCGAAATTTCATAATAAACATTTATATTCTTTTATTTTTTATTCAACTCTAAACCCTAATACAACTAAAATAGTTACCCGTACGAAGCTGCAAAGTGAAAAAATCCGTCATCCTTGCTAAAGTGTGCCTAAGAAAAGCTTGGGTCCATGAGTGTTAAAAAAATCGAATAAAAGTCTTATTAGACTAATGTTTAGAAACTAAATTTGTAATTTAATCTAAAGTCGTCTAAAACATAAGCATACAAATAAATGGGGCAATGTCCAAAAGTTTGAATCTCCACTCATCTATGTCAAGCTTCTTGTGGCATGGCCATGGCGATGAATCGATTTGTCTACCTTTTTGGTTGGTGATGTGGTTCATGAAAATGGGGCGAGTGAACTCAAATTCAATACAGAAGGGAAATTAAATCAAACTAACAATAATCAGATTTGCCAAAGAACATAAACTCCAAAATGATGGTAAACATGCATAAATCAATCTCTTCTTTCTTGTTGACTTCAGTTTTTTCCCCAGAAAACTATTGAAAACGCTCCCCATGCATCTAACGATTATAAAAATGATAGCTATAAATTATACCAAAACAGCGTTCAATGGCAATATCTCATCTCAAACCTAACAATCTGAATTTTCTAAATAAGAGTTTCCAGACCAAGTTGGAGTGGTCCATGAATTTCATTATTGGGGTCAGCTTTGGGCTTGCTTGACAGGGTTGATGAAAACGATTGGCAGCCCTGCAAAAGCCCAAGAAAATTGGTTTAGAATCCGAACATATTCGCTCTCAAATTAGCTTCGAAAACACTCGTTTCAGTCTAAATAAAATCAATTAAGAACCCAAGTCAATCTCAGAAACGAATGCCAAGCTTCTCTAAATCAGAAAATTCAATCTAACTCTTTTATAGAGAGAGTACCCACAATTGAAGCATATAAATAAGAACAGCCATCTGTTACTAGTGTCGTGATAACTTCATACCCACCAAAAAGATAATTTGAAGTTCCAACAATACTGTGAGTAATATATCCTTTCCTTGAGTCAGAAATTTTATAAATCAAATGGGAGAGAAGAAAATTATGCAATCAGGCCTTCGATTTCTTCCCTTTGGCATCGCTTGTTGTTGGTTTCGCCTTGAAGGGCATAAAAGTTTTTCCACCCATAAATGGTTGTAGAACTTCTGGTATTTCCACCCCATCTTCTTTCTGGTAGTTCTCAAGAATGCAGCACAAAGTCCTTTCTGTTGCTGTGAGCGTGGAATTCAGCATGTGCACATATTGCTTTGTCTGCTCGTTGCTCTGCAAATATTGGAAAGGAAAAGAAAGATTATTGGTTTCTTCCTTGCACTCGTAAGATTGCATCCATGTAGTTTGTATACTTTTAAGAGATCTCAATGTTGTCTGTCGTCTATGTGCTTTTACAATGTTCATCGTTAATCCCTCAACTTCCAAGGTTGGATCTATCTAATTCTTGTAATTGAAAAGGTTTCTAATAGTTTTCTCTACCAAGTTACTCTCATTTTGTGTCTAATGGATCACTAATAGGTCACTGATGTTAAAACAGTCAATTTCGTGCATATGAGGCACGTTGACTGTAATATCTAAGTGTTTAGTGGCGAGTTGATTTTAGGCTGGTTTAGATATTGTGTGGCCTCAGCATTAAAACTTAAATCAGAACAGTTACTGTGTGGCATAGGCATTAAAGTTATAGAGAGTTATTAAATACAGAATTAAAAACTCAAAGGGCATATCAGAATCTTTTGAAGATATAAGGACTAAAAGAGACAAGTCAAATGTTTAAACTCCTTTTAACTTTTTAAAACAATAAAAAACTTGATGAAACACAAAGAATGGACGCAGGACCTGAAAATTCAATACTAAACTCAACTTGCAAGAATGTCAGAATCATATACTTTGTAAAAATGGGAAACTGAATGTACAAAAGCATTAAAAAAACCGAACAAAAAGAATCATAGTCACAGACGTAATTAGCTATAAGAATCAATTCCTCCCTATTAGAAGCCTATTAAAACGTTAGTACCACCGGGTTTAATTTTAATGACAGAAATAAACCCTCCAATAATTTAGAAGTAAGAAATGAACTAACCTTTTTCTGACCAAATCGGGTCTCTAATCTTCTGGACTGATAATCAGTGCAATTTGAACAGGATACTAACTCCCTGTAAGTATGGGATGCAGGAAACCATGCTTCCAGATCGTATTTCTTGGCAGCCGCATCATTTAATGCACCAGAAACTATAGCCACAACTTGGTATGGGAGATTTAACTGCCAAAACATTGGATTTCACATCAGACAGAATATATAACTAACCTCTTCCTAAGATCTCTCGACTCCTCTAAAAATAACAATATTTCTCGTTTAAGCAAATGTTTCACAAAATAGCCAAATAAACCAGCTTGCAAACATGGAAATTGTAATTATGTAAAAAAGAAATCACTAACATAAGGAATAGAAGTTAGATACCGTCTTGTAGAAGTCCTCAGAATTCTTAATCATCTCTTCATGCATGTCCCACGAATCATTGCCATTTGGGCTGGTGACACAAAATTGCTCTATTTTCTCGAATTGGTGGACTCGGAAAATTCCAAGAGTATCTCGACCATGGGAACCCGCTTCTTTGCGGAAGCAAGTTGAATACCCAGCATATCTGTGTAGATCATAAACAATGGTAAATTTTATTTTTTAAAAAAATGCATTCTTACGGTGTCAGAGGGTGGACAGGCTTTCAATGAGACGTAAGAACCTTATAGGCAACTGGGAAGGATGAATCCAATCTTCAAGATGATATGAACAAATTGGTTGTTCAGCAGTGGCAATTAGATACTTATCATCCCCCTCACCAGTAACCTAATTAACATCAATTAATTCAGTCACATTTTGTCACGTTTTCACAGGCCAACAAAGCAAAAAACTGTACTGCTAATTTGTTCTGAAATACAGTTAAACACTGTACTACCAAAGAAGGAAATCAGTATGGTTATGTTTGGAATAAAAAAAAACATATAAGAAATGATTTTATATCACATGATATGAGAAACTAGAAATGATTTTAAAATTGTTGTGGTTTAATATGAGAATGATTTGAAATGAATTTGAATTCGTTTGTTCAAGTGTTAATAAAATGAAAAAGAAAATTCATAATTGGCAATTGACATTGAAATCCTGTAAAATCCTTCGTGTTAAAATTCTTGAGAAACAGGATTTTAAATCAAGATTTAATTTCAAGAAATAAGGGATTCATTTCAAATTCATTAGAATTTAAAATTCCTTAAAATTCCATGGAAACAAGATGAGGGTAATAACAGACTTTATAAAGTTCTTCATCAAATTGTGCTAGTTGAGCACATCTAGCCATGATATCTTTTCTCATGAAGAAAGGAGTCTGCATTGCTGTGTAACCCCTTTTCTCTAAAAAGTCGAGGCCATAATTGATCAAAGCTTGGTTCAAACGCACACCATCTCCTTTGAGGTAGTAGCCTCTACCACCTGCTATTTCAGAACCTACATATTTCCATCAAGTTGGAATTAGCATAAAAGTGAACATCTAGAGCTGAAAAAAGCTACATAAAATCCTTCCAATTAACTAAAAGATAATTCTGTCTATTCAATCTGTAATTTGTAACCAGAGTAAAAATAAAACCAACTTAGAGCATGTATAAGAACCGTATCTCTGAAACTATCAAAAGAGATAAATTTCATTGAAAGTGTGGTTGTTCCATTTGATTATAATGTCCCAAAAAAGGCTCTAATAGTCGGCAAAATAACATCTCCTTGTTCTTTATTAAATAAGTGACCCAACAAAAGAGAAAATAAAAGAAATTTCATATGGATATGGAGAAGGGAAAACAAGAGGGGGCAAACAAAAGATTCCACGAAGTATGAAGAAACAAATGTTCTGGAAAAGGATTACAGCTGAACCAACATCCTAAATCTAAAGCTTGTCAGACTAGATGGTTAACTTGAAACATATATAATGCAGATAGCATATGACTCTTGTTACTCTGAGATTTCAGTTAATATAGATTTGAATGAAGACCATAAGATCAAACACCTAATGCCACAGAAAAATTAATAGAAGACATAAAAGGCTGAATCTTGTATTCATAGAAGCCTGTAAATTTCAATACCTTTTTTGCTATCTGCAATTCCAAGAAGCTCAACAAGATCAACATGATTCTTTAGTTTTGGTTTTACCAGTTTCTCACCCCACGATCTGATTACAGCATTATTAGCCTACAAAATGTCGCTAAGTACAATATTAAAAATTTAAACAAAAAAAAAAAAAAAAAAAAAAAAGGATGGCGCTACTAAGAATAGAACAAAGGCAGATATCCCAAATACCACACCTCATCATTGCTGACGGGAACGGAATCGTGCACAAGGTTTCCAATTATTTCCAATTTTGAATTCAACTGTTTTAACACGTCCTTAGCTTCAACGTCTTTCTCTGCAGACAACTTTTTGTTTTCTTCAGTGTCTTTAATCTTCTCCGACGCATCCTCACCAGCCTTCATTCCCAAAATTTTCAAAGTAAATAATGGAACGTATTAAATCCCCAAATCGGAAACTGACAATGTCCTAGACTTTCAAATTAATGCTAGTTCCAAATCTAATTTGTCATGCAACCAATATAGAGAAGATTAGATGTGGAATCTAAACCCGCAGAAAAGAAAGCACAAATAGCTTTGAAGAAAAAAGATAGATGCGTTACTATTCTGAGCTGAGCAATTTGCTTGTTAATCTTATTGAACTCCTTCCTGAGATTCTCAAGCTCAAATTGGCCTAAACAAAATCGAATTCCAAAAAGAAAAATAAGAAAAAGTAACAAATAACGGTAGAAATGAAAGCGATGGAAAAGATTGAGGGGATTACGTTGACGCCATTCCTTGTCAAGCTTAATTACTTCATCAACGAGTTCAACGCTGGCAAATCGGCGGCGTTGAGACTCGCGAATGATTTCAGGATTGTTGCCCTTCTCTTCCCTGAACAAATTGATGTCCAACATCTCTGACTATCCGCCTCTGAGATTCCCCCTTCCACAGCACGACGAATAAATTCCAAAAACTGCAATCTTGAGCGAGGGAGAGACAGAGAAAACGCTTTAACCTGCAAAACCCTAAACCTGAGAGTGAGATTATAACATTGGCCAAAATTAGGGCCGAGGATCAATCCGGTCCAACCGAGCCGGTCCTTCTTTGGACAAACCGGATTCCAACGGTTGGCTCTCATCTATAGTATAGGCTTGCAGTTTAATTTAAAAATAAAAAATAAAAAAGTTTCATTTTAATGAGATAAATTGAAATAAGTTATTTGTTTATTGCTATTGGAAGTGACTCCTGACTATGATGCCATTAAGAGCTCCAAATTAAGCCTACTTTCGATAGATATTTGTTTATTTAGCTATAACGAGTTACATTTGAGTATACTTTGGTGTAACTTTAGTGTTGGGCGTGAGCTTAGCAACAAAGTGAATCTGATGTTCCCGCTGCTCTTAGCAAACTTTGAAGTTTTTGGATGATATTCTTCAAGTGGAGTGTGCTTAATATAGTTGTAAAGACTCGGGTAGGCAACGAAATGAGATCCTCGAGACATTATTAGGCCCGTGGGGTTGGGAACGATTTTCAATAATGGCTCCTCAATGTTGTCACATCAATGATTATGGATACATATTTGGCCTCCTTGGACTCAACTTGGTACATGCTTATTGAAATTGATCTTACATACTTCACTCTCTAATAATCATCTATACCTTCCTATATTAGATGATTGGGGAGTCGTATACTAATGTAACATTCACATTACTTAAAGATGTTTACGAAGTAATGTAGGGACAGGAAGTCTTTTTGGTCTCCATTTTCGTGAAATTCTCCATTTGTTTTTGTGGGGATTGGATTCTTGTCTCGACCCGATTTTCGAGGGTTTGAAAAAATCGAATCGTGACTAAAAAGACGAAATCTAAACAAACAAAAAGAAAATAAAAGCAAAGAAAAGTAAAATAAAAGATAAAAATATCATTTAATTAAAACAAAATAGAGAAAAGATTTGTTTCAAATTATTACAAAAGGAATTACTAATATAAAATGAAATACGAAAGACCGACAAGGGACTGACGCTTCGGAATGACACCCCTCTGTGACAGTGCAACTCTTGAACACCTCCCCGTATCGACTGGTACCTGAAAAAAAAAAGGGGAGAAAGGGGTGAGTATAAAAATATACTCAGTAAGCAACCTACTTGTAGGCTCTTTTCCATTCCTTATCTTAATAAGTATCCACGGTCTTATTTCTGGGTTCTAGTGAGTGCTAATCACGCTACAACTCTCTTTTCTGTATCTTAGGAGACTTGCCCATCTTATGCAATAGAATGATCAGTGTCCTGAGGCGAGGCGCGACCTCATAAGTAAATCTGAGGGGATCGTATGACTGGATCTGAATACGTTACTCTCTCTGAACATCATCCGTGGAGGTTAGCTGACAACCCTCACACGGGACCATACATCCACTAAATTATGGGTGTGACCCCTTGTATGTCGGTTGTCACAACCATAGTATGAAGAGAGTAGGTTGTAACCCTCACGCCATGACAAGCAAAGGGGCGTCCCTCAAGAGACGCCCCATCCGGCCATATGCGGGCCAACATAGAAGAATGCCATGATGCGATCGAGGAGGACGTGCATCATCCAACACACCACCACGCAAAGTGGGTATTGAAGAAATGTTGAGACATAAGCATAACAGAGACTTCAGCATAGACATGAAGGACAAGATAGGCTTGTTGAAGGGCCGGGTAGGGCCTCAGGCCTTAACCTCAAAAGTCGGAGTTTTGGAAGGAATTTGGGCATGCGGTTCGGGAGTTAAGTCCGTCCATATGAAATATGAATGCTCGCCAAGTTTGGTGTCAATCGGACATTGGACGGACCATGCGCGACACCGTATGACACCTCACCAAAACCATGTCTACACTTGGTAGAATGAAAATGGCTCAAAATATACTATATTGGGTACCATGGTGTTAGCTCTCCACCACCCCTGGGCCCTGTGGCCTAAGTGATCTACCCTATGGCACATACGTGTGTCACAGTGTGAGCGAGCGTGCCGAGACGAGTGTCTCGGGCGACTTCGTTTGAAATAGGTTTTTGAAGGACAATACCGGACGACACGAGTGTGCTGGTATTGTGCCCTAGCCCGCGTGTTGGAGGTTGCTACATACACCCGCTATCCAGTACAGTATCCGTAAATGACTCGACATGGGCACGGGAGGGTCTATGCCTCGATAAAACCCGGATGGATGGATATTTGGGAAGTTCCGATGAGGTGAACGACACGCGGGCCCATTCTCGATGGCATGACCGAATGAGTTATGATGGCCGACGACATCCTGAGACTCGGGATGGCGTCAAGACATATGGACCCTATTGATGGGGATCGAGATGACAAGATGAGATGCGATGTTATATTGAGAGACCTGGGCCCGAGTAGAGGCAAGGTTGAGCCGAATGAGTTGGCCTAGCGTGGAGGCAAGTCGGATGTGTCGCAGACGATAGAACATACACGCACAGGCGGCGTATGTGGTTGAACAATCTTGGATTCTGCACAAGGGATGTTCGATTGGCGAAGACAAACCTCGCCTAAGGTCCGACGAAGCCACAAAGCCGGGGCGAAAAATACATATGGGGCTTAATTCCCCTTAAGGCTAGTCGTGAGCGTGTATAGATCACGACGCCACACGGTCAAGAAGTTAGGACCGTGACAGTTGGTATCAGAGCCACACTTTGTGTGTCTAGTCGGGCAAGACAGTCAAGTGAAATGAACCCAAGAGTTGATCGAAGACCTTACAAATGTGTCAAGAGTGCCGAAATAAGCAGGATAGTTGCCGGTCAGAATTATAATTAGTTGGGGGTTGAAGCCAAGACTACTGAGGTTCATTAGTGTCGTGTGTCGACACCTCAATATGGGGAGATCTACTCACCAAGCAAAACTAAGCTCACCTGACAAGAACTTGCAGTTCCGAAGTAAGAAAAGACAGATGAAACAGAAAGCACCATGACGGTGCCTTCCAAAGAACCATTCACATTAGAGGAATAGTGACAGTGGTTGCAAGCAGAGAAGCCGAGAGTCGAGAAAAGACAAGCGTCGGCCAAGTACAAAAGTTGTACACAATGTAAGTCCTTATGGGGGGGACAACCTTGCGGCAAAGAGGCAGTTGAGTTCGAGCGGGGGAGAGCAACATCAATAAGTCTCTCACCCCGTAAAGGTATTCAGACATACGAGCACACGTGTATTCCTTGAGCCACCACGTTGTGCCTAGGGTGGATGACTCCACAAACAGATGTCAAGACCAATATTCGCTCGAGAAGTGAGCATCAAGCTAGAAGTTCAAGTACAACAATAGTCACACGAAGGTGGAAAAGTACAAAGAGTTGGCCGAAAGACAGAGCCAACAACTGAAGAGACTGTCAAAGAGTTTGACTTTGCTCAATAGGAGGAGTGGTTGCTTCCAAAGAGTGTTGCGGATGGGTTTGCGATCCCTACCCCGAGGGGTGCACTAGTTCACAGGAGAAGTGGTCACGACCAAAGAGTGTCGCGACTGGGCTTGCGAGCCCCACCCCGAGGGGTGCACTAGTTTATGTGATCCACAGAGGATACACACACTGGGGCCAAGTTGGCCACAATAGGGCAAAAGTGCCCTTCTAAGTCCATAGTCGGCTGGGGAGTGCCTGCAAAGAGAGTTTACCTCACCCACAACTATGGCAAACGCTAAAGAGTCACGTCTACGTTGCGAGTCTCGGTGGCCGAGTCCAAGATGGGCGAACAATAGAAATAGGTCCGAAGGGGGATAGTTGTAGATAAAGGAACAAGCCAAAGTGAGGCAAGTTCACCCAACAACTGACCAAGTCAAGAGTCAGACCGTGGTGCCATCTGACAAAAAGAGAAGTCAGAAGCATCCACTCGAACTTGTCCTAAGTTGGCACAAGACGTCAGCAAGAAGAGTATTATGACAAAAGATCGTCAGGTGCTCAACAATAGTATACTTTTCTGAAGCACAACCAAATCCAGCGAGTCGAGTCTCCAATAGATAAAGAGTTGGATCATCATCGGGACGATGCCGAGATTGAGTGGGGGAGAATTTCACCATAGGTGGGGCGAATGCGCCCGAGAAAGTCATCGAGGATGATGACGAAATTAAGTGGGGGAGAATGTCACAATCTACAATATGATTGTGACTCGAGTAAGTCATCGAGCATGATGACTAAGTTAAGTGGAGGAGAATGTCACAACCATAGTATGAAGAGAGTAGGTTGTGACCCTCACGCCATGACAAGCAAAGGGGCGTCCCTCAAGAGACGCCCCATCCGGCCATATGCGGGCCAACATACGATGCTTCATCCAACACACCACCACAAAAGTGGGTATTGAAGACATGTTGAGACATAAGCATAACAGAGACATCAGCATAGACATGAAGGACAAGATAGGCTTGTTGAAGGGCTAGGTAGGGCCCCGGGCCTTTACCTCAAAAGTCGGGGTTTTGGAAGGAATTTGGGCATGCGGTTCGAGAGTTAAGTCCGTCCATATGAAAGATGAATGCTCGCCAAGTTTTGTGTCAATCGAACATTGGACGGACAATGCACGACACCGTATGACACCTCACTAAAATCATGTCTACACCTGGTAGAATGAAAATGGCTCAAAATGTACTATAGGGGTACCATGGTGTTAGCTCTCCACCACCACTGGGCCCTGTGGCCTAAGTGAGCTACCCTGTGGCACATACGTGTATCACAGTGTGGGCGAGCTTGCCGAGACGAGTGTCTCAGGCGACTTCCTTTGAAATGGGGTTTTGAAGGACAGTACCGGACGACACGAGTGTGTCGGTATTGCGCCCTAGCCCGCATGTTGGAGGTTGCTACATACACCCGCTATCTGGTAAGGTATCCGTAAATGATTCGGCATGGGCACGGGAGGGCCTATGCCTCGATAGAACCCGGATGGATGGATGCTCGGGAAGTTCCGATGAGGTGAACGACACGCGGGCCCATTCTCGATGGCATGACCAAATGAGTTATGATGGCCGACGACATCCCGAGACTCGAGATGGCGTCAAGACATATGGACCCTATCGATGGGGATCAAGATGACAAGATGAGATGCGACGTTATATTGAGAAACCTTGGCCCGAGTAGAGGAAAGGTCGAGCCGAATGAGTTGATCTAGCGTAGAGGCAAGTCGGATGTGTCCCAGACGATTGAACATACACGCACAGGCGGCGTATGTGGTTGAACAAGCTTGGATTCTGCACAAGCGATGTTTGATTGGCGAAGACAAACCTCGCCTAAGGTCTAACGAAGCCACAAAGCCGGGGCGAAAAATACATATGGGGCTTAATTCCCCTTAAGGCTAGTCGTGAACGTGTATAGATCATGACGCCGCACGGTCAAGAAGTTAGGACCGTGACACTGGTCAGCTACTAAGTCATCCTACGTGGCTCCAAGTCCCCTGCTCAGGGACGGGTTTCTACGACCCAGGAGTCCTGTTCAGAAGACCCCTTAGCTATCACCACTAGGTCTGGGCACTTGTCACACTTCCCTATCAAGATCTGCCAAGCTCAACGATATCCATACCGAAGCTCTGTCTCGACGGTACGGTATCGGAGCAGAGAGGGAAGTGGAGGTTCTGATGACACTATCCACAGTGCTCAACTCTAGCGGGCTACCTATAGTTACCATGGTGATCTACTATTCTTTCTAAGGTGGAACTTGGTGACTTAGACTTGGATTCATGCATCTCTAGGATTCTCGTGCAAGGTCTCACAAATCTATCAGGTTTCGAATTTTGGGCTCTAGATCCACTGGTAATTGTTTCATGGGTCTAAATGCACGGTATTCTAGAGGTCTCCCAATCTAGGATCTCGTCTAACCTACTTAGTCACAAGCACCCAAATCTACGCTCATAATTCCTTCCTATTCAACAAGAAAGATAACACAAGCAATCATCATGCATAGGAGTTCACACACAATAGTTCATGCAATATTAACAAACATGCTCAGGAAGATAACGTCCATCTTTACCCGGAGCGCAGATTTCACAAGTTTCCCATCCTCCTCATACATACATAATTTATAGAATCTCAATCAAAACAGATTTAATAAAAATTTCATATCTAGCTTTCCAATCATTTAATTTTCGCAGTTTCCATACTAATATGCTAGGTCCGGCTAGCTAGGTTTATGGGTGGTAGCATGCATGCTTGTTCCTAGCGGTTCCTACAAGTACTGCTCGTGGAAATCCAAATGGCTATTTACTTGGTTGACGCGTGCCTTCCCAAACTTGAATTATTTGCTGGAAAAGGTTCCAACAATTCTGGAATTTCCTTGATAGGTCCTAATTCACATAAAAATGAGATCAGAGTTGAAATCGGGGCAAACATTAAGCAAACGGGGGTCGAACGAAGGGAAAATGGTCATTCACGTGCCTACACACGCGTTGATGCCCTCTGAAGGGTGTACTACGAGCGGCTTTCTATGCGCGACTTCCTATGCAGTCTCCGGCCAGCAGTCGGATCGGTTCGGTTCGCGTGGTTCGAACTCAGGCCGACCCGGTTGCGCGTGCCTGATGCGCTTCTCCAGCCCGCAGTCGCCACGTGTTGCTCGTCGATCCTGCCGCACTCCTCCGTACGCCAACCGACACGTGGCTTCGATGCCTCCTCTCTCCTCCTGCGTTTTTTCCAGAAATGTGAGTTTGGCGTTTTCGATTCATTTTCTTTTGATTTTTATATCTTCCAATCCATAATCCGAATCAACAAGTTCTCTTCAAGAATATTGTAGATCTCATATTCTATTTCTACAATATATTTTTCTTATATTTTTTTTTTGGTAATCACACGTCTTATTATTTGAGTTCGAATTTGGAGAAAAAACACTAGTTATTACCGAAAATCGCGTTTTCTCTAAACTCCGATTTTCTTCCAGAAACTTTACATACCCCAAAAACTCCAGATTTAACGCTCAAGAAACTCCTCAGATCTAGATAAAATCGAAACAAGAAGTTCGGAACCTTACTTTGTCCGTTCTCAGATTTTTTTTGCCGAAATGAGTGGATCCACCACCTAAACTTTTTTTCCAGCACCGAGAGAAGTATTGCTTCAAAGTTTCTTGCCTTGGATTCGATTTCCAATGGCAATTTGTCTTCTCTACTCTTCCTCTCTTCCAAACCCTAATTTCTTCTCCTTTCTCCCTCTTTTTTTTTTTTCTCTTTCTCTTTCTTCATAGAGCCCAAACCCTTTTGCCCCTACGGTGTTATTTTATTTATTTTTTATTTATTTATCTAAAAATTTAGGTATTACAATTCTCCCTACTTAGGAACTTTTGTCCTCAAAAGTTTATCCCGAAGGGAATGAACTCTTCATCCACGTAGTGGAAACATTGGGAACCATTTTGATTTTTTATCAAGAATTAAAACAAAGCAATAAATAGAAGAGTAAGAACTCATTCCAACCATGTAAAAGCTTTTCAACATTCCCGAGATCTTCCTTGCAATGACTCAAAACACAAAGTAAAGGTTTGTGGGAGCCTCTTGAAAGAAAATCTCAAAGGAATTGGAGAAAGAGTTTCGAGAATTCGATAGAGATGTAATTTCATTATCTAAAGAACTCGAACAGATTGATATATCTTTGACTTAACGAGAGGATCCTATTTATAGGGACTTTCAGAGAATATTTGCTAAATAATATATTTGCATATTTAATATATTAGGATATTATACCTTATACAAATCATATTTAGATATTATAAGATATCTTATTAGATTTAACTAATTTGAATCTCATTCAAATTTTAAATATATTTTTATTTAATGTATCAAAATACATTAATTGATTTAATATTTAAGTGTATCAAATACAATAAATATATTTTTTCTTAAATATATCTAATATATTAAATATTAATTTGAACCCTTCAAATTAATATATTTTTCTTCCTTTATATTTAACATATCTAATATATTAAATATTAATTTGAACCTTCATATTAAATATATTTTATCTATTTATTTAATATATTTAATATATTAAATATTAATTTGACATTTCAAATTAAATTTATTTTCTCCTATCAATTTGAACCCTCCAAATTTATTGACTATGCTAGCAAGGGGACTTTATGGACCTATAGATTATAAGCTCTAATACAAAATTAATTAATTAAACTCTTTAATTAATCAATTTCCATTCTATAGGTCACTCCACTATAGACCTAGAGTTGCACTCTTATGCACTGTAGGACAAGTTATGTCCATTGATATAATCATAAGTCGATCTTCACAAATTGTTCATAATTACAGTTGGGTCAAAAATCCGTTTTAACCCTGTAATTACATCTTTCATCTTAAGTACCACTAATTCTCTAGTGAACAATTTGTCTATGATCCAATCATAAACCAAGTCCCTCAGGCCTGAGAGGGTGGGGCCCCATTGTTCAAGTCCCAAAATCAGAGAACAACTCATCTACTTCCTTTATATGGAAATGAGTGAATTTCATCCCATGATATTATGTTCCCACAAAAGTACTTTATGACTTATTAAAGATCAAAAACTCCATATTTGGTAAGTCCCCAAAATAGTAGGCATATTCAGTCCGCTAAAAAAAAGCCTATTTGGTAAGTCCCAAAATAGTAGGCATATTGAATTGGCTAAAAAAAGCCATTGAACCCATGTAAATTAAAGGACAAGCACTCACCTGCACTCACCGGCAGGAGTTCATAACTCACTTAGGATTAAGATCGAGTCGCATATAATCATCATGTGAAATATTAATCTTTTCAATTAATGAATTTATAAAGAGAGATTAAATATTTCTTGGTCTAGTCTTATACAAATTCATTGTATAGGATACCCCCACTTACATGTCTCCCTGTGAATGATTTGGATCAAAACACTTGTAACGATTATAAAGTGGGCCGTATCAATAGCCTTACCAAGGTAAGGCACCCAACCTCATCCATATACTATAGACTCTTTAGGTTATTACTTGAACACGATCCTCTTATATGTCAATCACATATTGTTCAAGATTACATTAATAACCTTGGATTTTCATACATGGATAACAATTAAATTACAAATTAAATAATATAAATTATTGTTAAAAACTAAATAATTAATTACGAGGCTTTAGGGCATAAATCCCAACATATCCTCCCCGGAAGAGTTTGGGGTAAGACCTCCTCGTGTTATCCTCACATTCCTAGGTGGCTTCGTTGTCCTGATGGTCTTCCCATAAGACCTTGGCTAATGGAATCTCCCTTTTCATGGTTTCCTTACATCACGTGCCATTATCCCTATGAATTTTTTTCTTCATATGTTAAAGACCTTGGCTAATGGAATCTCCCTTTTCATGGTTTCCTTACATCACGTGCCATTATTCCTATGAATTTTTTTCTTCATATGTTAGATTCTCCCGAAGGGGAAGTGTCTCGTGATCGATGATGTGAGTGGGATCCGGAGTGTACTTTCTTACATCGATACATGGAGTATGTTGTGCACTGCAGCGAGCGTGGGTGGTAATGCTAGTCTGTATGCCACGGGCCCTACCCTTTCTAGGATTTCAAAAGGGACCCACGAACCTCGGGCTCAACTTGCTCTTCTTCCCAAACCTTAACACTCCCTCATTGGGCTACTTTCGGGAAGGCGTGATCACCCACTGCAAACTCGAGGTCTTTCTTACGAGAGTCTGCGTAACTCTTTTGTCGACTTTGTGCAGAGAGTATCCTCTATCTGATTTTTTGTACTGCTGCGTTGGTAGTATGTACCAACTCCAGCCCCAAAAACTGTTTCTTGCCTACCTCCTCCCAGAATATAGGAGTTCTACACCTCCGCCCATATAGAGATTCGAATGGTGTCATCTAAATAGTTGCTTGGTAACTAATGTTATAGGCAAATTCCATAAGGGCCAGATGCTCATCCCAGCAACCTGCAAAGTCTATAACACACGCCCTCAATATATCTTCTAGGGTTTGATTAAGTCATTCGGTTTGTCTATCTGTCTGAGGATGGAATGCAGTACTGAACTTGAGTTATGTTCCCAACATCTTCTGTAACCCTTTCCAAGAGTCAGAAGTAAACTTAGCATCCCTATTAGACACAACTGGGCCCATTGGACACTGGTACGCCGTGCAGACAGACTACCTCCTTGACGTGCAATTGGGCCCATTGGTCCACTCGATAAGTGGCTTTATCTGGGATAGAGTGGGATGCTTTGGTCAATTTATCTTCAATGGCCTAGATGACGTTGAAGTCTCGCTTCGGTAGGCCCAAGATGAAATCCATACTTATTTCCTCTCATTTCCACGCTGGAATATTCAGCGGTTGCAACAACCTTGCTGGTCATTGTCTCGGGGACTTTACATGCTGACAGGTCAAACACCGACTCACATACCCAACTACGTCCTTCTTCATTTCTAGCCACCAATAACTACACTTTAAATCCTGATATATTTTAGTACTACTAGGGTGAAATGTGTAGGACGTGTTGTGTGCCTCAGTCATCATTTCCTGTAGAATCTTCTCATCTCGAGGTATGCATAATCGGTCCTACCACATCAATCCCTCTTCAGAAGAAACTAAGTATCCCTCTGGTGTCTCAATTTCCTACTGACCCCAGATCTTACTGAGGTGCGTTTTAGCTCTTTGAGCTTCGATGTTACGTTTCTTGAGGGTGGGTTGGATTGAAAGTTTGCGCTAGTTGAGCGGTGACGCCTCTAACCAAGACCTCTATTCCAGCCCTCTATATCTCATCCTATAGATACCTCGTGATCAGGACGGATGTGTGGGCTGTCTTTCTGCTCAAGGCATCTACCACTACATTGGCTTTTCTTGGGTGGTAAAGTATTTCAATATCATAGTCCTCAACTAGTTCTAACCACCTCCGCTATCTCATGTTCAGCCCTTTCTGTGTAAACATATGCTAAGGCTCTTGTGGTCAGCATACACCTGAATTCTCTTGCCATACAGGTAGTGACGCCACGTTCTCAATGCATACACCACAGCTGCTAGCTCTAGACCGTGGGTGGGGTAGTTGCGCTTATACTCTTTCATTTGTCTAGATGCGTAGGCTATCACTTTGCCCTTTTGCATGAGTACACACCCTAACCCTTTTCCTGAGGCGTTACTGGAAACCACAAGTCCATCTGACCCATCAGGCACTATAAGTACAGATGTAGTGGCCAACCTCATTCTCAGTTTCAGAAAACTCTCTTCACACTCTAGTATCCAGACAAGAGTTTCCCTTCTTGGTCAATTGTGTCACGCTGTTGAGGTCTTAGGAAATCTTGTACAAACCTTTTATAAAAGTCTACTAGACCGAGAGCACTCTTTACTTCAGTGACAGTGGTTGGTCTAGACCATTTCAAAATTACTTCAATATTAACGGGATCCATCGTTATCCCCTACTTGGCTACTATGTGGCCAAGAAAGGCCACCTCCTACAGCCAGAATTCGCACTTCGTGAATTTAGCATACAACTGGTGGGTTCTCAGTAGAGTTAAAACATTCCTCAGGTGTTCCTCATGCTCTACCTCAGACTAAGAACACACCAGAATGTCGTCAATGAACAAATCACAAATATGTCTAGGAATTCCTTAAACGCTCTGTTCGTCAGTTCCATAAACACTACAGAAGTGTTAATTAAATCAAAAGACATGGCTATGAACTCATAATGTCCATAGCGGCTTCTAAAGGTTGTTTTAAGTATGTCTTCCCCTTTGTTCTCATCTGGTAATATCCCGACCTTGTCGAGACGGTCTTTACTACTTCTCCAAAATAGCCTTGTAGTTTCATCTCATTTAGCCAACTTTCTTCTCAGCTATCTTTTATGACTGAGCTAGTCACATTTTTTCTCGTAGTGATATTTGATCACTGGCTTTTACGAGCACATGAACCTTTCAAGTTCTTGCACAGGATCCAAGGGAACTCTCTGAAAGCTCTTGTTTGGTAGCTAGCCTCCCTCAAACTTTGAGGATACTATGTCTAGTGTCTTCTCTGAGACATAACATGTCTTTGCTAGTCTTACCTGTTTACAAGTCACCATCTCACTATCCTTCCGGTAGTTTCCAAAATCACATTGTTTGAAAGTTCTACCTTTATCTGAGAATGCTTCACAAGTTTGACATTACACTCGTGTATGAAACTGGAGTTCTACTCTTTGTAGTTTGGTTCACCTACACAAGGGTTGGTTCTTATTAACCCCCATCTGGACGTTCTTCCTTTAGACGACAAAGGCATGGCCATAGCTTGACCTCTTTCTTGCTGTTCTCAACCCTGAGGTTCGCTGGACTACCTTGATAGTTCCACGTCCTTCATCTTGTGAGCATACATGACCTGACCAAAGGATAGATTATAACACAATTTTATGGTCCTGATAACCACGTGCTGTTTTGGGACTTGGTCCTCTCCACCAAGGTCCAAAGTGACTTGTCATTCATTACGTGATCCTTCCGAAGAAATATCCTACACCCCATGACTCCTTAGTGGCATAAAAGCGTACATCTCACTTATGGAAGTCGATAACCCTCATCTTATCTCATGATGACTCCAATCAACCTTAGAGCCATGGCCTCCATAGTTTCACTCTCTCTGGTGGTGAATCTTATTTATTGACTTCCAACTTAACCAAACTCACTCGTGAAAATGGTTTTCTTGAGGGGTGCTTAATTCCTACAGTGGCCGCCCTTACTTGTAAGAACGATATTGTTTGGGTTTAGTATGTGGTTTGCACCAAGGCAACTCTATATTGTCTAGGCCTACTACGTGGTCCCCACAGAGGCATGCTTGACGTCTAAAATTATGGTCATGGGAGGCTGGTCATAGGTATATCATCTCGTGCAGGGCCTTAAAAGTTTCATGTACATTTCTATGGGTTGGACGTCACGCACTCTGCGGAGTCATCTTTCTGTCTTACTAAGGCCAGTAAGCTAAAACATGATCCCTCTCGGCCTCCTCACAATAACTCAAATTTAGCATCAACATATAGAGGGAATATTCACTTTTAACACCCTAAGGCGTTAACCCAAAACATACATCAAGTTCTTACCGGCATTACATCATACCATAACGTACTAAACAAGGATAGCCTGCATACCTGGTCGAGGAGAGGCATGTCGTCGAGCTGAGTCACAGAGGTATACGACTCTCTATCCTAGGAAAAAGTCTACAGAATGAAAACTCGACTGCTTTGATACCAACCTGTCACGACCTGATTTTCGAGGCTTCGAAAAAACCGAATCGTGACTAAAAAGACAAATCGAAAACAAACAAAAAGAAAAGTAAAGTAAAAGATTAAAATACCATTTAATTAAAACAAAATAGAGAAAAGATTTGTTTCAAATTATTACCGAAGGAATTACAAATATAAAATGAAATACAAAAGAATCTAAAAGGCCGACAAGGGACTGACGCTCTGGAACGGCACACCTCTGTGATAGTGCAGCTCTCGAACACCTCCCCATATCGACTGGTACCTGAAAAAAAAAAGGGGAGAAAGGGGTGAGTATAAAAATATACTCAGTAAGCAACCTACTTGTAGGCTCTTTTAGCATCCTTATCTTAATAGGTATCCACGATCTTATCTCTGGGTTCTAGTGAGTGCTAATGATAAAAAAGCAACCTACTTGTAGGCTCTTTTCGCATCCTTATCTTAATAGGTATCCACGATCTTATCTCTGAGTTCTAGTAAGTGCTAATGATAAAAAAACAACCTACTTGTAGGCTCTTTTCGCATCCTTATCTTAATAGGTATCCACGATCTTATCTCTAGGTTCTAGTGAGTGCTAATGATAAGAATCACGGTGTTACAAATGTTCCAACTGGACCTATTACACGATCCAAGGCGCCTATTACACGATCCAAGGCGAAGAAGATTCAACAAACATTCATTCTTCATCTACAAAATTGGATCGGCTCGGTTCAACCATCATTTGTAGAATTAGAAGTTGATACAATTGATGAAGGACAATTGAATATTTTCACAGTTGAAGTTGGAAAACATTAAAAATGTCAACAACAGGGTTTGAAAGAATATCAACATTTAGTGAAATATTTTATTGTTTTTTTTTTTTTTTTTTTTTTCATTTTGCAATGGTCCATTGGTCAAAATTGACTTCGTCATTTGTGGAGATTAAAGGGGATTGGGATTGAATCCGGCCACAAACGTCTTTTGTCGGGAGACTATAAATACCCACAATATGTTATGTAAAAAGGAGATTCGTGGATGAATGTAATTCAGATCTCAAATTGAGACGTTTCCTTTAGAAATCCGAGCATCATATTTGTCATTTCTAAGTTTCAAGAAATTCTTGTGGTAGAATTGCACCCGAGTCATTCAATCAAGCCTTGATCAAGTTAGATTGTGGAGTGACTCAATTTAGAACAAGGTTCCAAATCTTGCTTATAGATCTTCGATCGTAAGAGGTAATCTAATTCTAGCCTAATCTCTTGGTTGATTCAAATTTCGTATAAGGAGGTGTTAATTACTTTGATTCAAGGGTTCTTGCTAAAACAAAAACTTGGATCGTTTGGATCATTGGGCTAAGGATTAGGGTTGCCTTATCAGCTAATTATGCTACTACTCTCTTTTCTGTATCTTAGGAGGCTTGCCCATCTTATGTAGTGGAATGATTAGTGTCTTGAGGTGAGGCGCCACCTCATAAGTAAATCTTAGGGGATCGTATGACTGGATCTGAATACGTTACTCTCTTTGAACATCATCCGTGGAGGTTAGCTGACAACACTCACATGGGACCATACATCTACTAAATTCGGGGTGAGACCCCCTGTGTGCCGGTCAGCTACTAAGTCATCCTACGTGGCTCCACGTCCCCCACTCAGGGACGGGTTTCTACGGCCCAGGAGTCATGTTCAGATGACCCCTTAGCTATCACCACTAGGTCTGGGCACTTGTCACACTTCCCTATCAGAATCTGCCAAGCTCAATGATATTCGTACCGGAGCTCTGTCTCGACGGTACGGTATTGGAGCAGAGAGGGAACTGGAGGTTCTGATGACACTATCCATACTGCTAAACTCTATCGGGCTACCTATAGTTACCATGGTGACCTACTATTCTTTCTAGGGTTGAACTTTGTGGCTTAGACTTGGATTCATGCATCTCTAGAATTCTCGTGCAAAGTCTCACAAACCTATCAGGTTTCAAATTCTGGGCTCTGGATCCGCTGGTAATTGTTTCGCAGGTCTAAATGCACAGTATTCTAGAGGTCTCCCAATCTAGGATCTCGTCTAGCCTACTTAATCACAAGCACCCTAATCTACGCTCATAATTCCTTCCTATTCAACAAGAAAGATAACACATGCAATCATCATGCATAGGAGTTCACACGCAACAGTTCATGCAATATTAACAAACATGCTCAACGGGATGATAACGTTCATCTTTACCCGGAGCGCAGATTTCACAAGTTTCCCATCCTCCTCATGCATACATACTTTATCAGAATCTTAATCAAAACAGATTTAATAAACATTTCATATCTAGCTTTCCAATCATTTAATTTTCGCAGTTTCCATACTAATATGCTAGGTCCGACTAGCTAGGTTTATGGGTGGTAGCATGCATGTTTGTTCCTAGCGGTTCCTACAAGTACTGCTCGTGGGAATCCAAATGGCTACTTACTTGGTTGACGCGTGCCTTCCCAAGCTCGAATTATTTGTCGAAAAAGATTCCAAAAATTCTGAAATTTTCTTGATAGGTTCTAATTCACATAAAAATTTGATGAGTTGAAATCGGGGCGAAAATCAAGCAAATGGTGGTCGAACGAAGGGGAAATAGTCACTCACGCGCCTAACGATCGCTGATGCGCTCTGGAGGGTGTACTACACACAACTTTCTACGCGCACGTGTCCACATGCGACTTCCTACTCAGTCGCGGGCCAGCGGTCGGATCGGTTCGGTTCGCGTGGTTCGGACTCAGGCCGACCCGGTTGCGCGTGCTTGATGCGATTCTCATGCCCGCGGTTGCCACGTGTTGCTTGTCGGTCTTGCCGCACTCCTCCGTACGCTTGCCGACACATGGCGGCGATGCCTCCTCTCTCCTCTTGCGTTTTTCCAGAAACATGAGTTTTGGCGTTTTCGATCCATTTTCTTCCGATTTTTATATCTTCCAATCTGTAATCCGAATCAACAAGTTCTTTTCACGAATAACGTGAGTTCTTTTCACCAATCTGTAATCCGAATCAACAAGTTCTTTTCACAGAGCCCAAACAACTAGACCCCTTACCAGGGGAAAAATGACCCTTTTGCCCCTATGTTGTTATTTTATTTTATTTATTTATTTATCTAAGAATTCAAGGTATTACAATTCTCCACGGAAAATTTTTCTCGATTATTATTCTTATAGAAAAATTGTTATTTGAAAAAAAAAAAAAACTTTTTAATGTATACTTTTCAACTTATTGGAACGGGTAATGGATTTGAGAAAGTTTCTCCCTCTTATATAGAACTTGGAATTGGAATTTAGAAAGTCTCTCTTTGAAAATATATTTATATTTATATTAATATTATATTAAGCCATGCCGGGCGGATCGGGATGGGGATGAAGAATATAATCCTCATCCCGAACTCCATTTGTCAAATGGGAATAAATTTTTTATCACTCCTTCCCCCAATCTCCATATAAACAGGAAATCTTCGACTAGTACGAACAGGTCCCACGAGGCCCAGCCCCATGTCACGGTCATACTTTTTCAATCATGTAGCATCGTGATTTTGACATACTCACAACCTGCCTTGAGAAAAACTCAAGTCCGACGTTGTGGCTTCATCAGACCTCATGCGATGTTTGTATTCACCAACCAAATATCACTTGTGCGGAGCCTAAGCTTATTCGGCCACACACTGTGTCTGCACGTGCATATTCAATCGTTTGTGACACAACGACTTGCCTCTATACTAGGCTAAGTCATTCGCTCGATTTTGCCTTTACTCGGGGCCAATGTCTCTCACATACAACATCACATCCAACATCATTTTGGTTCCCAATTAACATGGTCAATATGTCTTGACGTCATTCCAAGCCACGAGGTGTTGTCAATCATCGCAACTCACTCGGTCATGCCATCATCTCCAACATCCATCCATCTGGGTTCTATTGAGGCATTGACCCTGTCCATGTCATGTCATTTATAGACTCCATACTAGATAGAGAGTGTACAATCCAACCTCCAATACATGAGCTAGGGTGCCATACCGACACGCCCTTGCTACTTGGTACTATCCTTAAAAGACCCATTTTAAAGGAAGTAACCTAACACACTCGTCTCAAAACGTTCATCCTCACTATGACATACGCATGTACCACATAGTAGCTCACTTAGGTCACAAGGTCGAGGGGTGGTGGAGAGCTGACACCATGCCTCCCTCTAGTACATTTTGAGACATTTCCAAACTGGCGAGTGTAGACATGGTTTTGGCGAACGGACATATGGTGTCATGGAGTGTCCGTTCATGGTCCAATTGACACCAAATTTGCGAGCTTTCATATTTCATATAGACGGACTTGACTCCAGAACCGTGTGTCCAAATTTCCTTCGAAACCCCGACTTTTGCGGTCAAGGCATGGGCCCTACCCAACCCTGCAACAAGCCTACCTGTGACACTCATGTCTACTCGTTGCCCTATCTTACTTTTAATTATGTCTCGTTTCCTCTTCAATGTACACACTATATTGGACCTCGCGTGGTCGGTAGGAAAAAAGCAACTTGTAGAGTGTGGTCGCCGAAAGTGCGCGAGTCATATCACTTGAAGTCTTGTAAATATCTCACTCCTCTGGTAGATTGTGAGTTGTTGGCTTGTTGAGTTACAATTTGTTCTCTCTTATAATTGTCAGGGTGTTTTGAAGATGCAACTGATGTTCTTGGTCCGTCGTAGAGTATATGAGGATTTTGTCTATGAACACTATGACAAAAGTATCTAGACATTCCTTGAACACTCGATTCATTAACTCCATGAACACAGCAAAGATATTAGTGAGTCCAAATGACATAACTATGACCTCATAATGACCATACCTTCTTATGAAAGTGTCTTCGGCACATCCTCCTTTTTTTATCTTGATTTGGTGGTAACCTGATCGTAAATCTATCTTAGAGAACACTGTTGTTTCTATGAGCTGATCAAATAGGTCTACAATGTGTGGAAGGGGATATTTGTTCTTCACTGTCTTCTTGTTTAACTCCTTATAATTGATGCACAAGCACATCAAACCATCTTTTTCTTAACGAACAACATCAACGCACCCCATAGAGATATGTTGGGGTAGATAAATCCTTTATGCAATAACTCCTACCGTTGTACTTTGAGTTCTTTTCATTCAGTTGGCACCATACGATATGGGGCTTTAGAGATAGGACTAGTACCTGGTTCTAGCTCTATTTCGAAATTCACATATCGAGAAGGGAAAATTCCTGGTAAGTTCTTTAGGAATACATCTGGGAATTCATTTGCTTCTTACTTTGTAGTTAGGGGAGTTTCTTCCTTTTTTATGTTCATAGCTCTTACTAGTATAGCCCACGCTCCGTGCTAGACTAACTTATTTTCTTTCATCATCAATATTACTTTAGACATAGTCTTACACGTGCTCTTGAATTTAAATCTAGTCTTGGACGGTGGAGTAAACACAACTTCTTTCTTATAATAGTCTATACTAGCACGATTTTCAACTAACCAATCCATACCCAATATTACATCATAGTTAGTCATGTCAACGACCATTAGGCTTACTTCTAGGCTAATTTTTTACAGTATCACTTTACCGTTTTTTACCCTATTTGTAGAAATTAAATCCACCCCTGCCGAGATGCTAACAGAAAATTCTTGCAACAAAGCTTCTAATACAAATCTTGCTTGATTGACAAAAACATTAGATATAAACGAATGCACAGATCCTGAATCAAATAATGGTAAAGCAAGGTGACTGAGAATAGATAAAGTATCTGTCACCACGACATCGAGAATCTCAATGTTCTTACTAGTGGAGGCATAAGCTCTTGCCAGAGAACGGTTCTGAGTGGGGTGATCTGCTGTAGTCGGACTCCTCTACTTATTACTAGGATTATCTACACGACTTCTTGAACAATTCCTTGTCATATGAACTTCCTACCCACACCGAAAAGAGGCTTTGGTGTAGGCCAAGCATTGCCCCCAATGATTTTTCACATATTCATTGCATCTAGGCCTCTAATCTTCTCTATTCTCATATCGACCTTTGACCACACTTAGGATCTCGGTAATATCTCTCAAGTCGTCGTTGTGGTCACATAGGAGGTTGGTCGTGATGATCAATCTGGTCATGACGTCGCTTCTGTCCCACGATAATAGTTGGTGGAGGGAGTTTTTGAGAGACATCTTTTTCTATGGCCATAGCTACTCTCAGGATGGCAGAATAAATAGTAGGCACTATCGCCTTGACTATACAACAGATCTCTTTGTCCAATCTCATGATGAATCTCCGTCCTAATTTTTGTTCAATGTCAACCAACTTTGGAGTTCGGTGAACTCTTGCTATTTGTAGAGTAGAGCATATTCTAGGTAATATTCTTCTAGAAAGGCACTCTTGAAGTCTGACCACGAGATTACACCTCTCTTAGGACTAAGAATCTCGCGGATGGACTGTCACCATAACTCTCCTTTGCCTCGCAGCACGAATGCTGCACATTGTACCTTTTGATCATCTGGGCAATTCGTCAGCCTGAACACTGTCTCTATTTTTGTCAATCACAATTCTGCCACTTTCCGATCGTCCGTAGTCCCATTAAATATACAAGGGTCACTCCTCGTAAAGTCTTGCAAATTTTTTCCCTCTAGGGTTGATGACGAAGCATTAGCTTGTTGAGTTGTTACCATCGTTTGCATAACCGCTTGCAGAGATTCCCACATTAGAGCAGTTGTGAGGTCTAATGTGGCAGTTGTGGGGTCTAATGTGGCCTTAGTTGCCGTTCGTGGCGGGGGTGGCATCGCTTCCTCAGGTCGATTCACTGATGCTTTGTGGACCAGACTTCTTCTACCTCTTCCTCTACCTCTAATAGGGGTCACCCCTTATGCCCTCTTCCTCTTCCTCGTCCTCGTCCTCTAGGTCCTCTAGGTGGTATAATCTATATACAACACATAACATACTAAGTCTATAACACTCAACTTACGTACATTACATACTTCTCTTCTCAATCACATAAATGCATCCAACAAATGCTTACGAATCTACATTATCATAATCATATTAATATACTTGACATAACATGCCTACTTTGTATTATCATAATCATGCAAACACATCATAACATATTAATATACTTGACATAACATGTCTCCTTTGTGTTATCATATAATCATGCAAACATATCAAACATAACATGTCAAACTTTACTTTATGAGAATCAATCTACCACATGCATCATTTAACTATTCTAGTTATTATCTTTAAAAAGCATACCTGACCATGAAGGTATATCTGCTGGAGGACCATGGAAGTATGATAGGCCTATCTCATAGGCCGATCTACAGGACCTAAAAACTTAGGGTTCTAACACCAATTGTAACGCCCCTAATTTTCTTGTCTAAACTAGTGACGTCACCAGATGCATACTTTAAATAACGTATGCAGATATTCATAATAAACACTTTAAAACATGAAGCCATGGAATTAAACATTTAATTTAAAAGAAAATAAAAATAACATAGTCTTTGGACATGAAGAATGAAGTAAACCACCTATCAACTACTAAATGAAATTTAATGCATACTACTGCCCTATCTTGACTTCCATGGCCTTTCTAGCATTCATCGTCATTCGTGTAGAGGCGTTTTCCGTTACCTAAAAAATATAAGATTAGCATGTGGCTTGATTGTTTTAAGAAATACTCAATAAGTTACCCCATTGTTGGGGTTAGTAATGCGATCACACATATAACATGATTGAGACCTATCCTTTGAATCGTAACATGACCTTGGCTCTTCCAGTTTCGGGCAAGATTGGATGTGTGATACTTCCCCACACACAACCCATGCACCCGCACATGGACCCACCAGGCGGGCTCATATATGTACCTCTTAGACCTGGCTTGGTCGGGCACAACACATTACACATCGTTGCATGCCACAGAAAAGGAAAGACCCACATGATATCATAGCGAACATAAAATATCGAAGGTACACCTTCGTACTTACATAACATAATGGAAATGTGTCTCAATGCACATGACATACATACATGCATGAGGTCCCCTTGATTTACATTCATAGCATAACATCATTCCATTTCTCCTTTCATCCATGATATATTACATATATGCATCATGTATGCTTGGCAATAATCATATAATCCATCACATAACTTTACATGGCAAGATATGACATGACATACATAACATTTCATTTCATTCCTAACATAGCCTAATGGTTATCACATGCATACATAACATAAGTGATTATGTCAATACATAGAACACATAAGCTTAACATAAAATAATATGGAGCATGCAGGGGCCATGAGACATGCACATCATACATCATTCAATTTTATAATTTCAACCGTAAGGTCACTTAATGGGTTGGCCTTGATCGAAGTTCCTAATTATTCTGTAGTTGCATACAATTGTACTTCAACATTTAATTTTACCTATGACAATGTATACTTGGCAATCATCACATAATCTATCACATAACCTTACATGGCAAGATGTAACATGACATACATAGCATTTCATTTCATTTATATCATAACGTAATGGATATCACATGCATACATAACATAACTGATTGTGTCAATACATAGAACACATAAGCATAACATAAAATAATATGGTGCATGCAAAGGCCACGGGACATGTACCATCATACATCGTTCAATTAACTAACAGTAAGGTCACTTACTTGGTTGGTCTTGATCCTAATTATTCAGTAGCTGCTTCGGCAACTATACTTCAACATTTAATTTTACCTATGGCAATCCATATCACATACTTCAGGACATATCCATATCTCAGGAAATAGTATAAAGATTTTATACCGAGCCGTTTAAGCTGCCAAGTAGAGCAAGGGTGAGCTGCTAAGATAATAGGAGATTTAAGTTGCCGAGCTGAGCTACCGTAATGAGCCGATAAGTAGAGCTAGGGTAAGCCACTAAGATAATAGGAGAAAATTCTCGATAAGATGAAATAATGAGAGTTAACGAGTGTAAGTAACCGTTTGACCCTAATGAACTAACAAGCAGAGCCAAGGTGAGCTGTTGAAATAATAAGAGAAAATTCTCGATAGGATGAAATAGTTGAAGTTAATGAGTATAAGTAACGATTTGAATTGTTGCAAGAAATACTTTAAGAATAGAAATATTTTAAGTGGTTGAGCATGACCCCCAAAATTATGCATGCTTAGGGATTGGAACCAACATGTATGAACTTTGAACTTTGGTTGGTAAGAAACCATTTGGATTGTTGCAAGAAATAATTTTAGGATTGGACTTGGAATGCTTGAAGTCGTTGAGTATGACCCCAATAATTATGCATGCTTATGGATTGAACCATTTAACTTTGGTTGGTCCAAAACACTTATTAGGATGAAAGAGTAAAATATGCATGTCTAAGACAAATATTAATGATCATATGAACTCCTATGCTATGGTTGATTTCTCTCGATAATATTGAGAAATGATCATATTCATACTTCAATGAACTAGGCTTTAAAGTGACAAAATTTTCATTTTGCCATATCTATACTTCAATGAACTAGACTTTAAAGTGACAATTTCATTATCAAGAATCAAACTCAAGCCTTCTAAGTAAAAACTAGATATCCTAATCGTTGGACGACAACAAAACTTGTTGAATCATTGTATTTAAGATGAAAGGAGGAAATTCTTGACTAGATAAAATAATGGGAGTTAAGAGTGTAAGTAACCATAGTGTATGAACTTTGGTTGGTTCAAAACACTTATTAAGATGAAATTGACTCGAGTAAGTTTATGAAGTCGTTAAGAGGAAAATATGCATGTCTAGGACACATATTAATGATCATATGAACTTGTATTGGTTTGATTTGGTATGGTAATAGAGAAATTACCATATTCATACTTCAATACTTCAAATTTTCGTTGCCAGGAATAAAATCCAGGTCTCTAGGGTAAAACTCAAATATCTCATCCGCTGGACGACAACAAAACTTGTAGAATCATTGTAAGTAAGACGATAGGAGCAAATTTTCGATCAGATAAAATAATGGAAGTTAACGAGTGTAAGTACCCATTTGGATTGTTGCCGGAAATACTTTTATTCTTTGATTCAAAACACTTATTAGGATGAAATTGACTAAGCAAGTTTATGGAGTGTTTAAGAGGAAAATATGAATGTCTATGACACATATTAATGATCATACGAACTCCTATTGGTTGATTTATTATGGAAATAAAGAACATTACCATATTTATACTTCTCTAACACTTCAATGAAGTAGACTTTAAAGTGACAAAATTTCTGTTGCCGAGAATCAAATCCAAATCTTTTGGGTGAAAGTCAGATATCCTAACCGCTGGATAACAACAGAACTTGTTGAATAATTGTAAGTAAGACGACAAGAGAAAATTCTCGATCAGATAAAATAATGGAAGTTAGCGAGTGAGATCTTCTGGGTGAAAGTCAGATATCTTAACCGCTGGATGACAACAGAACTTGTTGAATTATTATAAGTAAGACGACAAGAGAAAATTTTCGATCAGATAAAATAATAGAAGTTAACGAGTGTAAGTACCCATTTGGATTGTTGCCAGAAACACTTTTATTGTTGGATCCAAAGCAATTATTAGGATGAAATTGATTGAGTAAGTTTATGAAGTGTTTAAGAGGAAAATATGAAGGTCTAAGACACTTATTAATGATCATATGAATTCATCTGATTTGTTATGGTAATAGAGAAATTACAATATCCATGAACTCCCAAGTGAAAGCTAACCTTGGACGACAACAAAACTGGACACATATTAATGATCATATGAACTGAACTCCTATTGGTTGATTAGACATGCACATATGCACCTTGTCACAATCGCACTCTTATGATAGAGGACAACGATTAGACATGCACATATGCACCTTGTCACAATCGCAATCTTATGATAGAGGACAACGATTGTACGATACTTATTTTAAGTCAGCAAACAAGTCGAATAATAAAAATTAAAATTTGCCGACAATCTTGACGTATGATTAAGCCTCGAGTCACATTTGGCAGAAAATATTTTATAAAACATGAAAGTCAGCAAACAAGTCGGATAATAAAAATTAAAATTTGCCGACAATCTTGACGCATGATTAAGCCTCGAGTTACGTTTGGCAGAAAATGTTTTATAAAACATGAATAAGAAAATGTATTCGAAACAATTTGAAAGAAAACAAAGCAACCACATGAGCGGAAAGAATCGAACGTTAATTCCATCTCCATTTTCTGAAATCCCATAAGGTTTTCATAATCCATATGGGGTAGAAATACGTTTGAAAGTGAGGTCATTGAGCTTACTATGATGTACACCGTGCTATTGTCGCATTCTCCCTCTCCTATGTTGTCCCTCGTACTATATCCACGTGTTTCCTTCTTACCTCGGGTTCCATCTCTATCATGTTTCTCTTTGTTACTCACTCGTTTTCCCTTGTAGATGAGTCTAATGAGGGTGGCCGACAGACGTGTGGTCTCATAGTAAATTTAAAGTTACATTTAAAATAAACCTACATTAAGATCAAACATAAGAAATTGAGAACAAAAAATCAACATACATTTAAAATAAACTCAATAATTCAATATATTAAGTTACCTATTTTTCTTTAAAACTAAATTTAATAAGATCAAACATAAGAACATTAAGCCGACATAAACTATATATTAAAAAAAACAAGCGTAACAAATTACAAATTCACCCTTCAAGTCTTGAGAATAAGAAAGGAAAAAAAAAAAGAGTTGCATAATATAAACAAGCACACCATTTTTTGTGAAGACAAGAAGCTGCAATTTTAAGATCTCACCCTCATTCAAATTTATCCATTCACAATACTCCCACCTGCATATATTCATACATATAAAATATCATTTATAATAAATTAAGATGTTTATAGTTTTTTGTGGTTGCATGGAAACTCACCGTTGGGATGGAGGATTTGGCCGGTGAAGTAGGAAGAGCAGTGGTTGCAGGCGAGGAACACATACGACGGACCAACCTCAATTGGCTGCCCAGCTCGCTTCATTGGAACTTCACTTCCAAAGCTTTCAATCTCTTCGTTGTCAAAGGAAGCTGGAATCAATGGCGTCCATATCGGACCCGGCGCCACTCCGTTCACTCTTATCCCTCTTCTGGCCAGCTGAAGGGCCAGACCTCGCGTGAACGCCACGATCGCGCCTTTCGTCGCTGCGTAGTCTAGCAGCTGGGGGCTGCCCTTGTACGCCACTACTGATGTTGTGTTTATGATTGAGCTGCCTTCTTTCATGTGCTTCACCGCATGCCTGATTCAACCACTGATATTGTCACATAATATGTTATCCACTATGAGTATAAAGTCTCGCGACTTTACTTTATACCTTAAATTAATAGAGATGTATTCTTTGTTGTGGTTAGGAGGGAGTCCCACGTTGCCTAATAATTTCAATGTTAATAGGCTTTTTAAGAAGCTCAAAGTAAAGCGATGAGAGCTTATGCCGTACAGAGTCGTAATTCCTAACATAGTATCAGTGTCATGCGCTTAACTTAGGCATGCCAATAGAATCTTCAAATATCCAATAAAAAAATTGTGAGTCAACCAGGAATAGTCATTAAACATTGAACAATATCATACCATTGTAGAGTAGTATCGTGAATCGTGATTCGTAACCTTCTTTAGGTATAAAGACAGAATCATTTCTTAAATTAAACCTTCTTTACTTATTCCTTCCTTAAATTAACATTCTTTAATGATAAAGACGGGATCATTCCTTAAATGAGCTGAGGGTACTCCCTTGGAATCGTCCTTAACAAAAACTTTACCTTATAATCTAGCCCATTTGTATTAAAAAAAATTAACTTTCTTACTTGACCATGAAGAATTGAGAGAATATGTTAGTTCTGAAAACTCTCTCGAGCCTTTGCTCATCAATCTCCTCCACAGACTGCGTCTTGTGCTGCTCAGCTGCAGCGTTGACTAAAACATCAATCCGACCGTATGCTGCCACAACCTCGTCTATCGCCCGTTTACAGTTCTCGTCGAACCCCAAGTCAGTGCCAACTGCAATCGGCGGCTTAGCATCAGCGGCCTGACATTCCCGGAGAATCCCAAGCATATCTCGTGCGTCCTTCTCCTCCTGATTCTTCACATAGGTGAATGCCACAGTGGCTCCCTCGAGTGCGAAGCAATGGCACACCGCTCGGCCTATCCCGGAATCGCCACCGGTCACGAGCGCCACCCTGCCGAGAAGCTTGTTGGAGGGCTTGTATTGAAAGCTTGTGAATTGAGGAGGAGGGTCCATGACATGCTCTTTCCCTGGCTGGGTTGGTTGCTTTTGGGGAGGAAACTTATGCCCTTCACTAGCCATTGAAGCAATTGATATTGAAAGAAAGCTCACTTGCAGATGATGAGAGAGTGTTAAAATGGAAGATAATGGAATGTTTGAATGAGAATGGGAAGGGTTTATAAAGGGGATTGGGAGAGTGACACGTGGAAGATGTGTGGAAGAATAGTGTACAAAGTGTCCACGTCATCTCATGCAATGGACACGTAGGACAAGTTTGGTGAAATTAAGGTGATGGAGTGAGAACATGAAGACACGTATGTTGGATAAGTGAGCAAGTTAAGGTTGTAGTCGCCTAGGATCATCATCATGTAGGAGGTGAATGGATAAAGATGTTCAACTTAGTAGAGTGGAGTTGAATGGATAATTTATTTTTTCAGTTGTTAGACTTAAAAGAACGATGTGTTTAACTGGTTGATCAACTTTAAAAAGGGTTTGATTTAATGCTTAATAGTTTAAAAGAGTGTTAACGAGACCAAATGATAACGAGTTGAGTAGGAATATAGATGGAGAATTTTTCGACCCTGTTCTCCTCTCATTCTCTATTTTGAAGAATCGAGGTTAGAGTCGAGAATCTCAATTCAATGATTAGATCCTTGCATAAAATGTTTTTATTTTTTGTTGTATATATATAGGACGGATTTGGAGGCTAGGTGGAAGTATTTTCCGTCTCTCTTACCGTTGGTGTTGGTTATTTATGTATGATGGTGCCTGCCCTGTGCCCCTTGCATGCACCATGTGTGTTGTTCATGTATGTTATGTCATGTGTTTTTTTATTGTGAAATGCCGATGTATGTCATGCTTATGTACGTGATGCTTTTTGCATGCACCATGTATGTTATGTCGTGTTTTTTTACTAGGTATTTTGTAAAATACTCAAACCCCATGCTACCTATATTTTTAGGGGGTAAGGCTCCTATGTACGGTTGATAGCGGACACTACGAAACCATGGAAATCTTAGGGAGGGCTTGTAGGGTAGTAGATATTCCGTTTGAGATCCTTTGAAAAATAATTGTTGCATTTGTTTCTCCTAGTTAGTTGTTTGATTGATTTCCCTATTAGGTTGATCCTTAGTGCTATGAACTACTAATAATAATGAACATGCCGTTGATCATTAAGGTTGCTTTATATGAATTTTCGTATTTTTTTCCTATGAACGTGAGGTGACGTCGCTACTTAGGTTAAAGAAAATTAGGGGCATTATAGTAGAAAGTTTCTTTGATAAATAAGAAAGTAATCGTTGGCGTTTTCCGAGAATTTTACGTAGACCTCTTTGAGATGAATAGTCTTTTTTGTGCAATTCCAAATGGGTAGTAAGTCTTCATAACATATTGGTGAAACTGGCTACATGAAATTCAACCGATCCTCCATTTTCTTTTTTTTTTTTCCTTCTTGCGAACTAACCTAGCAGAATGAATTTGACTGAAATTCGAAATAGATCTCCAATTTGACTTTATACCTAATCAAATTAGGGATACCACACTCGGTTAGGAATAGAGCCCTACATAGATTCGATCTTGTGAGTATTTTTGCCATCGTCCCTACTATAAATGCACTAATAGTAAGTATAATTATATCATTTCATGTATCATTATGCACATCTATCTTTAAAAGCTGGTTAATGTATGACATTAAAAGTCAATGCTCATCCTTAAAAAAATATCTACCATCGTAGAGCTACGTTTTAATGTCAGTCAATGTATAACATGAAAATTGATATACTTGTCAATAAAAAAACATTTGTCAATGCCCGACATTAAAAATTGACCCTACAATGTGATATTAAAAATCAATGCCCGACATTCAAAAGTATGACATCATGATTTGGCTAAAGGACCTTGACCAATGCAATATCCCGACCATGCAACTAAAACTTAGTACCAACCTCTCCACATAATTTAAACTTTCATGTAACCATAGAGGCTCATCGTCAATCACATGAGTCATATTTGCCATATATTTATGTAGCATGGAGAGTGTAGCACATAATGAACTCTAAAGAGAGTTGTAGGCAATGCTCGCAAGTATGCTTTAGACCTAGTCCGCTTCCGTATCTCAAATTAATCAATGAAGTATGAACATAGATTCTCCTTATGCCTAAACCTTATAACGCCTTTCCTAGGAGCTATCTTCGGTCGCCCCCTTAAACTCTAAATCCCTACCTCGCCTATCTAACTCTTTTGTTTGTTTTGGGTTATATGCTTGCATGTTTTGATCATCAACATAACCTCATTCTTATCTTGAATTAACTCTGGTGTTAGTAGTTTCCGCTTGCCAACTTCATATTAATATACAAAGGACTATATCTCTTTATGTAGATGACTTCAAATGATGTCATATCGATGGTTACTTGGTAACTGTTACTGTAAGCAAACTCAAAGAGATGTAATTGGAAATCCAAACAACTTGCAAAATCCAAAGTACATGCATAAAACATGTTCTCTAGAGTTTGATTTAGATGTTCTGGTCGTTTGTTTAGAGATGAAAAGTTGTACTAAACTTCAATCATGTACCCAACACCTTTTGAAGTCTCCACCAAAAGTTCAACGCGATACACGAATCTTTTGAATCTTTATCTAATACGCTACATTGACAATCCATGTAAGTTGACAATTCTTTCAAGTATAGTTGTGCCCAACCGTCCAAGGAGTAAGGAGATTTTCCTGATATGATGTGAAACGATTTTGTAAGTCAACCAATAATAACTCACATCATGTTGTAGACTTTAATCATTTTAGGAATTCCTACTATACAATTTATGGTTATCTCCTCTCTAATAAGCGCCAACAATGTTAGATTTGCAAAACTAGAGATCCTTCGAGGATCCGTACAAACTCTAGAGTCGCCAAAGTACGTCTACCAAATGTTTTGATACCAAATGATAACAACTGAATATTGTTTTCTTTTTCTTTTTCTTTTTTTACTATCGATTTTTTCATATAATATATATATATATTGATAATCCGAGAGAGACTCAGAAAAAAAAAATAACATAAAGTAAAGAAATTTCATCTCTAGAGCCGGCCAAAAAATAACGACCAAATACTTTGATACCAAATGATAAGCGCCAATAACATTGAATTTGCAAAGCTAGAGGTCTTTCTAGGATCTTTGCAACATCTAGAGTCGGCCAAAGAATGTCGACCAAATGCTCTGATACCAAATGATAAGAGCCAACAATACTAGATTTGTAAATCTAGAAATCCTTGCAAACTTTCACAAATAAACCGAACGTAAGAATGATTCCAACCAATAGCTAGTTAGAAAAATAAATAACTCTTTAGATCGAACTTGGAAGCTATGATAGTCACTCTTAAATTTCCAGACGAATGATTCCAACCAAAAGCTAGTTAGAAAAATGAATAACTCTTAGATCGAACTTGAAAACTATGATAGTCACTCTTAGATCGGTTTGCCCCAGTGCCTTAAGCAAACTAGATACTTCGTTCACAAATTCACAAATTCCACTATCCTTTTTATACTTCGCCACTAAAAATAGTGCTTCATGTCTTGATATATGTACTAATATATGCAAACCATGGACCTATATTAGTACCTGATCCTCCTTAAGCTTCAATGCTTTCAGGCATGCACAATTGTCCTTGCCACAAGAGTCCCTTGTCTAATTCCAAGGAGATCCCTTCCCTAATTCTATCCCTAGCAAATGACATCATTCAATCAAACACCATGTTTTTGTTGTTCTATTTTAAAATGACATTTAACAGACGTGAAAACGAACATGAGTTGGCCTTGGGTTTTGAAAGTTAGGTCAAAAATAAAAAACATATATATATTGTTAACGGTGTTTAAAGAAAAGCTGGCCATTGAAATCCAACCAAAGAAATGAAAACGAAAAGATCCTTCGGAAGGCTATTCTTAATATTTAGGAAGGCAAACAACAGAGGATTTCTCTGACAGCTGAAGATATAACCAAACTTCAGCAGAGGCTTCGGGGCAACAACATTCATTCAGTCATGTTAGAAGGCCATATTGCAATCTCTGAATAACCATCTTCAGTTGCGCAAGCTCGGAACATTCCAGTCGTGTTGAAAGGCATAGCAACTTCGCCGGAGGCCGATACTGCAATCAAGCCAACATTGCCTTTCGGAACACTTTCGACAGCACAGGCTGCTGCTGCTTCAAGAGATAGATCCTTGAACTCCATTAGAGCTGCCACATCCCTTGCCACAGTACCACGTATGATGGCTTCGCCCTTTCCAGTTGCAGAAACTGCACAGAGATGGTTAGCATACGTCCCGGCCCCTATTAATGGAGTGTCGCCGATCCTACCGACCATTTTGTTTACTAATCCACCAGTGGAAGTTGCAGCAGCTAAATTCCCATGGTTATCAACAGCCACACATCCAACAGTCCCGATTTGACTGTCACCATTTCCAATCCCTGTTTCTTGTACTGTGGCTTGGGGACTTGGTTGAGTATAATCAATCTATAAGTGTTCATGACAACAGCTATCAATGTGCAGAAACAAAAAGTACCATAGAAATCAACCGATGCTAAAACATAAAAATCTCAGGGAAACTCCATAATGTGATTTTTTCAACCCTATTAGACGGATATCTACACCTATAAACTTTTGGTTCATAAAGAGAGCAGTCGAAGTCATGTTTGGGATAGAAGATTGTTAGGAATAACGACTCTCTACAACGGTATGATGTTGTCCACTTTGAGTATAAGCTCGAATGGCTTTGCTTTGGGCTTCCCCAAAAGGCCTCATATCAACGGAGATGTATTCCTTACTTATAAACCTATGGTCATTCCCTAAATTAGCCAATGTGGGACTCTCTCCCAACAATCTTCAACAATCCTCATCTCGAATAAAGTACACCATAGAGCCCCTGAGTTCTATATAGCCCTCGAACAGCCTCCCCTTAATCGAGGTTGACTACTTTTCTCTAAAACCCTCGAACAAAGTACACCCTTTATTTGACACATAAGTCACTTTTGACTACACCTTCGAGGCTCTCAACTTTGTTCGATATTTGAGGATTCTATTGACATGGCTAAATTAAGGGCATGACTCTGATACCATGTTAGGAATAATGACTCACCACAATGGTATGATATTGTCCACTTTGAGTATAAGCTCTAATGGCTTTGCTTTGGGCTTCCCCAAAAGGCCTCATACCAATGGAGATGTATTCCTTACTTATAAACCCATGATCATTCACTAAATTAGCTAACGTGGGACTATCTCCGAACAATCCTCAACAAAGATAAGAAGCAAACCTGCACACTGTTTGCCTCTTTAGCTTGTTTTAGCCTTTCAATGTTCTGTGGGGTGATAAAGTAGCTTGGATCAGTGGTCTCCACTCCCTTGACAATTTTAAGAAAATTGAACAGATAAGAATTGGTGCACAAATAAAACAGTAATGAATCACAAAGCATCGATCTGTGTACATAGGAACGGGGTAGAAATTCTAACTTGTTCCCTTGCAAAAGCCTCAGCTCCATCAAATGCTAGATATATATGAGGTGTTTTCTCCATAACAAGCCTTGCTAGAGATATGGCATTAACAACAGTGGTGAGCCCAGAAACGGCTCCACATCTCTTCTTACCATCCATGATGCTAGCTTCCATTTCGACAGTGCCATTGGTTGTTAAGACAGAGCCCCTACCTGCATTGAAATGTGGACAGTTTTCGAGCTCTCGTACCTGTACAAGAACAAATTCAACAGCACGGGAAAGTGTAAGAGAACCTACAGTTCAAAAGCTGACCATCTTACCATGGAAAAGAAGCCATATACACCATGAATTGATCGTCAAGTCGAGATAATCTGTACTAAAGTACTTACAGAGCAACCAAGTATTCAGTTAACCAAGCATTTTGCACAAACAAAAGGGTTTACTTGACTCTGAATATAGGTTAATCCTATAGATTATATAAATCTAAGTTGCATAAACATGAACTTATGAAATCCACCTAATTCTCTTGCATTCTTCTTTGAGGGAGAAAGCCAAAGTGTTGCGGTGTTTCATGGGGTACTTAGCTTGAGAATTTATAATTCAATTCATGATCTTGTTTTTTTTTATTGGAGTCCCTGTTTATTTTTTGTATGTCATTGAAAATTTCATTTTAGTTTCTTACAAAAATGAAATATACATTTGTTCTCCAAGCAATTCATCCATCTATATACACTTACAGAAATTCCATTACAACCTACTGGAACTTTTTACATTACAGATCAATCATTACAAATTTTAAACAACATCATGAAAGAAATCGTTATGCAAACAAATCAATAGACAAAATCGTTACGAACTCTAAGATTACACAAACTTAATCGAACCAATTTTATATTAAACCAGAGTGGTAGAAAAACAGAGAGAGGGAGTAAATAATATTCACCACAAGTTCAACAACATCCAATGGAGGTTTCTGCTCTTTGAGAGCTTGAACGCCGATATGAAGGCAACGACGGAGGGTTTCCTCGCGGGGTTGGCGGCGGTCCAGTGACAAAGAGAGAGGGATGTCGCCGGCGCCGCCGTGAAGAGCAATTGCCCAACCCATTTAGGTCCTGCGCCAATGGATCAAACCACCAACCCTAGGTAATTTAGAAGATCGATCGCCGACGATTTACGGGAGGGTTCATGCAATTGCTCCACTCAATCGATGACGGAGGCTGAGAGAGCCGCTTAGTCGTTTTGATGACATGACGTGAGATTATTAGAAGGCTTGCTTTGTTCGATGTAACCAAGTAGGTATTCATTTTTGTTTTATTATTAAATAACTTTTTAATTTTTCATTTATTTAATGCCAATTGCATATACTAACTACACAAAATAATATCAAATCTAATCCACTGTATTTTTTTGTAAATATTATAATTTAACATGCTCCAAATGAGGCGGCCGAGAATTGTTTACAAGAACAAGAGTGTTAAATCTCGACAAATATGAGGGCTTTCACTGTTAGCTCAACATGGTGCTACGAACGAGAACTAGTGGTGAGAAAGAGTGTTAAAATATCATCACTGGTCCAGTAATGTCAAGTCTATTGTCGGTCGATTTTAGAAAAATAATTTAGGCACATTAAGAATAAAGATATCTTGATATTTTTACAAAATGATTTATGTATTTTAGAAATAAATTATTAGTATGTAAATACCCCTCCAACATTTTTAATCTCAAGCAGTATAAGTAAAACAAAGTGGAGTAGTATTCTACAGAATGTCTTGTAATCTCATCTCGATTGGTCTTAGTAAAGAGTGCGAGTGTTTCCCATAAAGAGTTGTGTTCAACATCTTGGTCTATTAAAAACATATTAACCTAGGTTAACATGAGATTTTATGCATAAAAATCTCAATAATTAGATATATTAGATATAAAAAATATATTTATTTCAAACCCGACCTTGAGGTTTTACACAACCTCAATATTCCAACATCAACACATTTTGTCAACATGTTTGCTGGATTCTTTGCACTATCTATCTTCTCAAAACACATCACCATCTTCCACTAACCTGCAAGTGAAATGGTATTGCCTTCCATGTTTTATCTTTAAATGATAGACCGGGTTCTTCACCAACTGTATGACACTTTAACTATCTCTATAAAGAATTCTTGCCCAATTCTTCTAGATAGTCAGTCATTCATATCGTCTTCTTTCCAGCTTCAGCTATTGCCACGTACTCAGCCTTAGTACAACACATTTTTGAAGCCTAGACGTCCCATAATCCATGGCTTGCTCCCACTTGGTTGTATCCTCCAGCTGTAGGACCCCCTCAAAGAGTTGTGGTTCCCTTTCATCAGCAACAGATAGTGTAATGAAGGTACATACATATCTGGTACTTTGATAGTACGGGATGATCTTCTCAATACCAGTTCGGTGTCACTTGCTCTACTGCTGGTTCCTCTGCAACAACCTCAGGAGTTTGTTGAGTATTTGCTACAAGATCACTAGGTGATTTTCTCCGCAACTCAACCTCAACTTCCACTTGCTTTGTTGTCTTGGAACCTTGCTCCACATCTGGCTCCTCAGTAGTAGTCTCAGAAGTTTCTTGAATATCTGCTACAACATCACTAGGTGAGTTTCCCTGCAACTCAAGCTCAACTCCCACTTGTTTCGTGGTCTTGGAACCATACTCCACATCTGGTTCCTCAACAGTAGTCTCAGGAATTTCATGAGTATTTGCTACAACATCGCTAGGTGAGTTTTCCTGCAACTCAAGCTCAACTCCCACTTGCTTCGTTGTCTTGGAACCATACTCCACATCTGGTTCCTCAGTAGTAGTCTCAGGAGTTTCATGAGTATCTGCTACAACATCACTAGTTGAGTTTTCCTGCAACTCAAGCTCAACTCCCACTTGCTTCGTTGAACCTTGTTCCACATATGGTTCCATTTCCAACCGCACTTTCTTCCATTCTCTGACGGTCCTTGTGAAGCTAACTTGTTTCTGCTTGCTCATAACGCAGTTCTCACAACGACCCACATCAACAAATTTTAGACCTTCTAAAACTCCTTTCGCGGCCAGTGTCTTCATTCCTTTCACGCTCATATGTCCAAGTCTATTGTGCCATAGACTTGAATTTGAAGCACTCTCAGCAACAGCAGCTATGTTCATACACCCTGCAGTGGTGTATAAGGTTCCAAATTTTGAGCCACGTGCTACCACCGTAGCCCCTTCATAATCTTCCACGAACTCTTCCCTAACTTTGTTGCATAACCTGTGCTGTCCAATTGATCAATAGAGATCAGGTTCTTCTTGAGACTAGGAATATATCTGACATCCTTTAATGTCCATTGATTTCCTGCCAGAGTGCAGACATCTCATTTTTCTTTAATCTCCAAATCTTTGTTGTCAGCAAGATACACCTTCTCGAAATTTCAAAACTTGAAATTTTGGAACAACTCTCTAATTGGAGACGAATGAAAAGATGCACCTGAATCCAAAATCCACGATTCAATCAAACTATCCACGCTGAGGATTAGAGCATCCCCAATGTCTTCTGCTGAATTTATAGAATCATCATCATCTCCAGATTTGTGATTCTGCTTCCTCTTTGGTCTTGTACAACCTGTCTGAAATTGACCTTTTTCTCCACAATGCCAACACGTTACGTTTGGTCTATTCGGAGATTTTTCTCGGTTCTTTGATTTTGATCGCCCTTTGTTTGGGCCCTTCGGTTTACTCTCCCTCGTTGGTCAACACTGAGAGCACTACCAGATGAATTTTCAATTTTTCGTTTACGAATACTTTCGCTAAGAACTACATCTCGAATTTCATCAAACTTTAGTTTATCAGATCCTTGCGAACTGCTGATTGCGGCAACAACAGTATCCCACGACTCGAGTAAAGATGACATCAAAATCAATGCTTTAATTTTATCCTTGAAATTAATTTCCTCCGAACACAGTTGACTTACGATAATATTGAATTCATTTATATGATCAACAACAGATCCACCTTCAGACATCGGTAGTTTGAACAATCTCCGCATCAAATACACCTTGTTCATAGCCGACGGATTTTCGTACATATTCGACAGCGTCTTCGACAGACCTGACGTTGTCTTCTCCTTGATGATATTGAACGCCACATTTATGGATAGCGTCAATCGGATCAGCCCTAAGGCTTGTTGATCCTTGAGCTTCCACTGCTCCATGGTCATGGTATCCGGCATCACCACCAACAAGGGTTCATGAAGACCTTTCTGATACAGATAATCTTCAATTTGCATTTTCCAGAAACCAACCTAGCTCTGATACCAGTTGTTGGGATCGCACAACAACGCACACACACTCGATCTAGATGAATACAAAGAACAGAATAGAGAAAATGCAAGGAGAACTTTGGCTAAAAGATTTATATTGATAACTTCAAGTATGTATAATAAGAGAGAATACAGAGAATACAAAAAGTACATTTTCGAAGGTATGTCATTTACCAAATATAGTTTTAAGATGTATAACCGTTGACTCAGCTATAAATAAGCAACAGGCTCCATAACCTAACAATGTGCACATATGTGTGTGTGTGGAGAATTTTGACGGGGATGGAGATTGAATTAGGTGCCGGAATGGGGACGAGGAAAACTTCCCCATCCCCACCCTGCCCAATTGACATCTCTAACTCTGAGTAAGGAAGGGTACATGAATGACTGAGAACACATCCAAATGAGAGCGATCCCAAGGATAAGATAGCTAATAAATACATAAACAAGTTACACCTTCATTTGTTTGTGGCTCAACCATAGGAACTTCATGATTAAGTGTACTTTATATGGAGCAATTCTATGTTGGGTGCAACGCCCCTAATTTTCTTGTCTAAGCTAGTGACGTCACCACATGCATGCTTTAATAACATATGCAGAAATTCATAATACACACTTTAAAATAAAGTCGTGGATTTATACATTTAATTTAAAATAAGAAAATAAAAATAACATAGTCTTTAGACATGAATAATGAAATAAACCATCTATCAACTACTAAATGAGATTTAATGCATACTATTGCAACACTATCTTGACTTCTTTGGACTATTTGAAGTGTGACATAAATTTCCATTGCCAGGAATTGAACCCAAAGTCTCTTAGATGAAAGCTAGATATCCTAACCGTTGGACAACAATGAAACTTTTTGAATCATGGTAAGTAAGATAATAGGAGGAAATTCTCGATTAAATGGAATAATGGAAGTTAAAGAGGGTAAGTAACCACTTTGGACTCTCACAATATGCTAAACCATTACGGACTCTTGCAATAAATTCTTTTAGGAATAGACTTGAAGTGGTTGAGCATGACCCCCAAAACTAAACATGCTAAACCGTCATGTATGAACTTGGATTGGTCGAAAATCTTAACGGTTAGACAATAATGAAACTTGTTAAATCATTGTAGGTAAGATAATATGAGGAAATTCTCAATTAAATAGAATAATGGAAGTTAGCCCTCATAAGTAACCACTTAGAACTCTTGCAATAAACACTTCTAGGAATGAACATGGACTGTTTGAAGTGGATTCGAACCATCATGTATGAACTTTGGTCGGTCGAAAACACTTAGTAGTATGAAGTTACCATATCCTCAATAAATTTCTTAGGGGTGAAAGTCAAATATCCAAACACTAGACAACAACACAACTTGTTGAATCATTGCAAGTACGATAGGAGGAAAATTTTCGATTAGATGGAATAATGGGAGTTAACGACCGGAAGTAACCCCTTTGGACTGAGTAATATAAGGTAACAGCAGCAATATGCAAGAATGAATTCATTATCTCGGCTCGACACGATCGTATTTACACGACAAAATGAAGAATTTCTTTTACAAAATGCAGCAGATTTGTTCAAGTTGACAATGAAGCAAAGCCAATGTTCATCTTAGCACTATTGAACCCTAAACAGACGATTTTCCGCACACTGGCAAAGTTTTTCTTGTAATTGAAACCTTTCTTTACTTGACCTTCAAGCTTTGTCTTGCACATCTGAATATCATTGAGCTGCCCTTTCATTGTCTCAACCTCCCTTTTCATCATACTTATCTCCTTCTGTGAACTCATCATCCAACTCGATCCTCCCCTACTTTCACCCATCACAACTCGGCTTTTCGTTTGACCATTACTCATTCCAAATTCGGCTCGAGCCCTCGTCATGACTTGTTCCAAAAGAATAAAACTCGTCGTGTATTTCAGTGGTAACCGATCGTTTCTCATTATGTGCTCCCTTGCTGCTTGTGACAATTTATGGTATTTCAATGAGCTACCTAGACACGTCCTTTCTACTTCTGTTAACTCAGGATGTGCCTGCAAAAACCAAGACTTCTTTCATCATTCAAGTTTGAAACTTTGCATTTCCCAAATGAGATATAAATGAAAGTTCCTTACCTTCAGGTACATATCAATTGCTCGATACAGATTGTCGAAACAAACCCGAGCATTTTGCGGTAATGCCTCGACAAGGACTTGGAAACAATCTGCCCTGAGGTTTTGATCTCGTGCAACAAGCATAAGATAATCGTCCACCAATCGACCAACAACTAGTAGATTGGATTGAGAGTTATCTGATATGTGAGCAGCATAAGACTTCACCACCCGAGTAACAATGGCAACGTCGTAAACACTGTCGTCTTCTCCATAGTTCTTGACAAGTAAATCCGAAGCGTCACATTTTTCCAACATCGTGGCCAATCTATTTTCTAGTATGGTTAACAATTCAGAGTCAATCTTCATTACAGATCCCAGCTTCAAAATATGAAGCAGAAAACTAGAGGTAACCGAGTTTTCCTCGAACGGAAGTATCCGAATCAAACTTTCAACTGTAACTGATCTCAACTTGTTGAGATGCTGCAACGTCGAATTCTCGAGTCCGTTCATTGCAGAAGAAAACCATCTCATTGTCCAATGAGCTATACAAGATCCTATGACCTCAGACCTCATTCCTCTTCGTTTACCCGATTCAATCACTTCAATGAAATGATCTATCCTAAGAACTGAAACATCCGCAAACCACCAGTTGTCGGCAACAACTTCGAGCTTTACATTATCAACATTATAGTCATTGTTACAGAACGCCTCTGGATTCATACAAGCCTTAAGAGCAATTGCTTCAGAACAGCATTTCGGGATGTGAAGCCGATTGGCGCATCGAGAAATGGATTCACAACTTTTGAGAACTTTGAATGTATCATTCCATGATGATGATATTACAAAGCTCATGAAGGCTTCTGCTTTGGAAGTTAAATTCCCTTGTTTAAGATCATCAGTCATTTCTAGGAAATGTGCAGCACAGTAAAGAGGAGCAACATTTTTAGCAGTTAAATCAACCTTCCATCCATAGCAGAATTTCATCACCAACTCAAAAGCCATAGCCCCACCTGGAAGATTGTCAAGTTCTATGGTACTCACACTGTTGTTCTTTTGCACTTCATGGCTACTGTTTTGGATTATCATTCTATTCAGGTATTTGCTTCTTGCTACCATTGGGAGCTGAAAACATCCATCACAGTCCAACTCAAGAATTTCAAATTTTATATAAGATAAACCGTCCACGTTTCAAATCGAAAATAGACGACATAGGATAACAATACTTGAAAAACAGGGATTAATGAAGAACATGAATCGAACTTGAATCGATGAACTCAAAAAGGCTGCATCTCTTAAAGATTCGTATTGAAATAGCTAAAACTGATACATAAAACTGAAAACTTCAATGACATGATGAAAAAAAACAGTACCTTGTGCAAGTAAAAGCTGAAGTCCCCAACTCGAACAATTAAGTCGCTTTCGTATGCTGGTTTTGTCTGAACAATCCTTCATTGAGAAGATTTTAAGTTGAGAAGTGCTCAAAGAGAGGAGAGGTATATGTTAGTGTATCAGGAGTTTACCAGTTCTTGTTACTTCTATCCATAGACTCAGCAACCATGCTTGATTTGACTGGAAAAATGACACACTTGTTCCGCTTCCCGCCGATCACGGATCCACACGTCGGGATTTCCCTATTGAGATTCCTCCTTCCTTCTGTCATCTCAACAGGAACAATGGTAGCAATTCTGAACTCTAGTTTTTCCTTAAAGTTTCAGAAGAACAGCAGAAAGTGTTCTGTTTTCTCTTTTTGTGATTTTTGTTTCTGCTATGGTCAGATGAATTGTACACATCTCCTTAAATAGGACTTTTCATAACCAAAAGGGTCATTCTTCATCCAAAAAGTGAAAAAAAAACATTAAATGCTTCATTACAGAGTTCTAGACAAAAGGAATGTCTGTTAGCTAATGAAGTAATTACACATTAATGGAGTTAGTTGGCTTCTCCTGTCGGATGCCATTGTCAGAAAATGTCATAGGACAAAATTAGAAACAACAATCAGCACTCATTTGTTCTTCATTCTTAACCACAAACAAGAAGTTGATGACCTCACCCTTCTCTTTCAATGTCTGCTACAATGTAGCCATAATCACAACCCAATCCTTATAGCATTAGTTGTATTATCATGAAACTGAGTGTTTAATCCTCAGCCATGAATGTTTCAAATAGTGCATGTGGTCGATACTGTGACACATTCTAAGTTGTGGAAAATTTGTTTTGTCGAAAAGTTTTCTAAAAAATGTATGGTCTATAATGTTCGGCAACAATTAAAGAAACGAATCTATGTTTATATTTTGAGAGGAATGAATATACGTTGAATCCATAGGTACTACTTAAAAGTCTTTTGCTATCGTATAAATAAAAAAGAAATAAAGTGCCTTACAAGTTCGAGATATTGTCTTCTAAGCTCATGATCTTCCTCATTTCCAAATAGACTTTTAGCTGCATTCCACCAAAAATAATAACATGATATCCCTAAGTGCAACAGAATGATACGTGCAAACGAATGAAAAACTACTATCGATAAAAGAAATGCTATTAAAGGATTTAAGATGTTTAGAAAGACCCTACAAGGTTCTAGGCCCTATATCGTAGTTACCTTCCTATGAGCTCTCCACTTTCCGAGCTCGCTCACAAAGCCAAAACTTCCATGACTTGCTCGGGTTTATATAAGTAAGCATTCTTTTTTTCTCCAATACGTCATGCTTTTAACCAGATATTCAACCAACGTATTCATATGATGGAGTTTTGGCCAACATAAAACTGTTCTGAACTTTGTCCCAAAAACAGAGCAGAAAAACAATGAAAAAGAAAATTCAATCTTAGAAGTCTTCTGCACTTAAAATTTTCCTGATATGAGATGATGATTATGAATATAACAAAGAGATTTCAAATTTTGATTCCAATTGTCTTCGGGTACTCGTCAACCGAAAATGTCGCCATGGAATATTTACACGAAATTTTGAAGGTCTTCAAAAGCTACTTTGTGCAGCTATGGTTGGGTGAGTTATTAAAGTTGTTATTCACATACACACTCCAAACAATCTTAATCAGACAGATAGATAGATAAGTTGTTTTATAACATTAAGTTCAACTAAACAGAATAAGGAAACTACAGTTTCTTTATATGGGAATGTGAGAAGAAAAGCATCAAATATTTTCAGGTATGATATAAAGTTACACATTTTTTACCGTCATTACCAACAATGCATAGAATAGTAAAGCATAAATAGAAAACGAGGAGAAACTTTTTATAGCTCAATCAAGATATCTACTCTTGTCAAGCAAAATATCTACAGGAAGTATTATGAAGGGCTTCAGATCAAATCTTCGGTGTAAATTCTCCGATCAGATTGTTGTGTGTGTGTGTGGTTTGGCATCGACATGAGCTTGCTCGGAGGAGACTCCGTCTGCAACAAGTGACAGGAAATGGTGTGAGTATAGGCCAAACAAAAATCTTAAATCTAACAATGAAGGTGTTTGGTTCATGAGTTTGAAACGATTGAATTTGTGTAGCCTAGAGTCGAGAAGCTCAAGTCGGGATGATCTACGTTCGAATATTTTCAGTTTGTACTTGATTCGTGGGTTTGTGATCGTAAAAGGTAGCTTGTAGCCTAAGAAAGGATTTTTGAGATTCGTAGTCTAAGATATGCAAACACATATACCAAATACAAACACGACTTCTCAACTACAGTCCGTACAGACCAAATATACTGCCAAACATAAACTCGGTTTTGGCTATACGAACCTGACGTATTATCCAAACACCCCTTCAAAATATTCAATGGAAGTTGAAACAAAAAAATTAGAGTTTATTAAAGTTCCAACTCAAATGGAAAGTGTAAGCTGCATGTATGATTGATGATAATATATACTCCAAATGCACTTGAAAGGCAATGTTTTCAACAAAAACATGCAACATTACAGAATGAAACGAAATTTGAAATATGCACAAACTCGAAAACAAGAAATCTTCTCGAAGATAGTATAGACCATATGAAACATTATATATATACCACCACAGAACTAACTTTTCGATTTGAATAAAAAGAGATCACACGGAAAGAACAAAGTGAAACATACGGTTCTCCTTCATTTATGTGAGGCAAGCTACTATTGATCAGGAGGGGCTTGATCTTGTGTGTGCTGCCACATTTGTGGAGGCATGTAAGGGTGTGATTGTTGAGCATATATAGCCGGGTCCATCACAGGCTTGCCCATAATCATTCCGGGTGCTCCGACCTGAGGTGCATGCTGAGACGGCATATAGCAGTAAGGAAGTGCATCTCCAGGTCCTCCAACTGTTATTGATCCTCTTGGAATTGATGTGAGTACTTCGTCTTTCAGATCCTCCCTAGGCACGATATCAACCAGAAAATCGAAAATGTCAGTTCTGGTGATAGCTGCAGCAATATCATTCTTTTGAAGCGTTCTGCGCTTGTTCTCTTCAGTATGATTCCAAGAGCGTAAAGTCAATTCAAGGATGAACATTTCACATGCCCTAGCAAATAAAACAGGTGCCTCAGCTGATATCATTCGTACGTCCTCGTCAGCCTTCATGATCTTCTTGATCCTTGCTAAGGGAAGACTATGGTTCTTGAAGTCCGTTACCTTCTCAATCTCTTGGTACTGATTAGCCCAGAAAGTCTGGAGCTGTTGTTGAAGCTGTTGTTGCTGCTGCTGGTGGATATGCTGATAAGCAAGTTGATGTTGACCAAGCTGCGCTCCACCAGGTTGACTCGTAGACTGAATACCTCCAACCGATGTAACAACAGATCCAGAAGTCGAGCCTACAGTTATTTGGCCGGGATGGTACAAGTTACTGCCATATGCTATCTGACCACCACTGCCAACCGCTCCCATGGATTGAGGCTGGCCATGCCCTTGCTGATCCATCGAGGTCTAAATAAACTTGACAGCTTCTGAAAAGAACAAAAAAGGGAATAATCAAAATATAAACACTACACAGATAGATCTCAGGAGGGAGGAAAAGGAACAACTTTTTTTAACCGGGAAGAAACCCGAAAGTTGTCAAAATTCTACGAAAAGTAATAGGAATCTACCACAGAGAACGTTTACAAGACAGAGACCATGATATATGAACCTTCCACTTCATTATCAACAATTCAACCCATCAGAACGACTGGGCCTTACTTACCAAAAACTGAATCGCTCGAAGTAAAATCAATGCACATTTCGAGAGTGATCATTGATTAAAGTAAAATTTCTCTGAAATCAATAGATCTCAGGAGGAAGAAAAATATCAAAATATATCAATGAGGCTTTTCCATGAAAAAAATTCACAGCACAGAACTCGAACAAGTCGACTACCAGTCAGTATTATGCTAAGATATTGGACTCCTCACCTTCTTTCTTTATTATAGATCTTACATCTTCGTACTGGTTCGAGTAATTTCCAAACATGTCAATGATAAATTTCGAACTGGTTTGAGGTCCAAATGTGCAAAAATCTATATCTACATGCTTCCTAACCTATATTTCATTGTACAGGCTAAGTAAAACAGCTACATCAATCCTTGAATGACACGAAAAACATCACAACCAAGCCCCAATTCCATGTCGATCACGTTATGCATCATGATTAAACACACGGCGAAAACAAATCCTACAAACAACCAACAAGCTACAAGAAACTCCTCTGCTTTACTGTTGATTTCACTCAGATGCAATTCATCAAACAGGTAGAGATCACACAAAATTAAATGAGGAAATTGATACATTGATCTTATCCTAATCCAACATACGACTCATTCATGTTCATACCAAAAACTTACGAATTCAAAAAGGGCAAAAAAGAAAACCTAAGGAGCAGTCGATAGAGAACCAATCTTCCTTCACATTGATTTCAGCTATTTTCATATCACAAGATCATCAACATCCGTCAATCACAGAAACCAAAAAGCTATTTCAAGAACAATCAATGATTTCCACAACAAACCCAGAAAGGAAATCATAAAATTTACAGACAAAAAGGATCAAGCAGAGAGAGAGAGAGAGAGAGAGAGAGAGATTGAGGAGAGTAGAATTACCTTTTTGAGAGACCCCAATTGAACAAGATCTTGAAGACCCTGAAAGCGAAAAAGGAAAATCGATGAGAAAAAGCTTGAAAAAGAGATCTACGGCGAAGAACGGAGGATGACCCATGATGTAATATTTGAGACTTTTTGTTCTGTTTGTTGGGGTTTGGAAATTCTCCGTACAGTGCAATGGAGATCTCCAAATTGGATGAAAACCTTTTCTTTTTTTTTTTTTCTTTTTTTTCTGGGGGTTGCGGAAGAGAAAATCAGAGAGATTCCGAAGGCTTAATTCGAAAAAGATTAAATTTTTTCTTTTTTTAGGGTTAAAAAAAACTGACCTTTAAAAAAGGAAGGAAAGGAATAGCTGAGAGTGTATATATATGTCTTCGATTTCGACTTACAATTGTCATAGCCAAAAGGTCCTTTTTATAGTCCATCATTTGGTTTCTTATTTCCCTTTTCTTTCTCTTTCCCAAAACCCAATCAATTCAATTCAACTCAACCTACTATTTCCGTTCCATTATAAACTTATTTAAATTAAGTTCGATTTAGTTAAACAAACGAAGATTTTATGGATCCAATATTTCATATTTATTGTTAATTTCAAATATATATTTTTTTATTTAATTTCAGACAACTTTTGAAAATCATTTTTAACGGTAATTTTTTCAAAAATATATTCAAATGGAGTGAGAATCTATTAAAGGTTTTAAAATAAGTAAATAGAGATAACTAAAGTTTTTTTTTTATTTGTCTGGCCAAACTAAATACAAAAAATTTATAGGTGGATTGAGTTGATTAGACTAGACTAGTTATTTAGTTGTTTGGGTTGGAAACGTAATGATCCAAGACTTCTATTACCTAAAGTCGTTATTGTCATTTTATCCTAAGCTCTTATGCGGAATTTAACTCGAAGACATCATATTTAAAATCATCATTTCACCTTAAGCATAACATCATCATTGAAAACACGGTCGTGATTGTACGTGCTCAAAAATACAATTCAAAAACAAAATTAAAAACAAATAATGATAAATAACTCAAAAACATGAAAGGCATAACAGCCTATGGCTAACTTAAGTCTAGGAATTATCGAAATCTGTCACGGTAACTACTATTAGGTCTAGGCTTAGAGTTCAATCATCTATGGTTACTTGGCCATATTTTACTCTATCCTTAACTACTAAGTCTACCTCCACGTGGTAGACAATAAATGTAACAAGGGTTCTAGTTCAAACTCTGTTTGTGTAAAAAAAAAAATATATATATATATAGATATAAAGAATTCGTAGAACTAGAATCAAATATTGTAAAAGCGTAATGACCTGATATTGGTAGTGTACCTGTCACCACGCTGTCGGGCCTCCCAGTGTCTCTGCTAGTAGACGCATATGCCCTAGCTTGAGCACGAGTTTGCACCGAGTTGTCCGCCTCTTCCAATGCTCTGGGTGGATTAAGTGGGTTTTCGATGTTTTTGGTCGTGCAGTTGATGGTGATATGCTCCATTATGGCGTGCATCATAAAACTACTCTCACATCAAACAAGTTGTGGGGTCTATTCCAATTGTTGATTCAACTTGGGGCGGTGCAGCTTGAGGCGGCACAACTGCATCTGTCCTTGTTACTAATCCTTCTTGAGGTGGGCTCTCTTCAGCCTCACCTCTTCTTCTACCTATAATAGGGGGTCATCCCCTTCTCCATCGTCCTCTTTCACGTCCTCTAAGGGACATGGTCCTAGAAACCAAGATAATATTTCTTAAGCCTAAGGCTCGCTAAATATGAGTAACAATAGATCGCATAACACAAAATCATACGCAAACATAGCACATGGTATTAATTCAATTAACATGCTATAATCAACAACATATTCTTAATTCACTGTATGTAATATCATATTATATTCAGGAACATCACATAAAATAAAGTGCATGTAATTTAAGGGCGTTTCTTTTTCTTATCTTATGTAAGGCATAACGGTGACAAAACATCAACGGTGAGACCATGAAACGTGCCAAGCCTACATCGTAGGTTAGTGTATAGAATCTATAACCTAGAGCTCTAATACCAACAATAACGACCCTAGACTTCTGTTACCTAAAGTCGTTACTCTCATCTTAACCTTAGCTCTTATGCGGAATTTAACTCTTAAAACATCATCTTTAAAATGATAGTTTCATCTTAAGCATAACATCATCATTGAAAGCACCATCATGGTCTTAGGCGTTCGAAAACATAATTCAGAAACTAAATTTAAAACAAATAATGATAATAATTCAAAAACATGAAATGCATAACAATCTATTCTAACCTAAGTCTAGAAATTTAAAATGTTGCAAGTCTATGCTCATATCATGGTCTCTGATTGTGATGTTGTTGTTAGCCATATAAGAACATCTTACCTTTAACTAAAAATGATGTAGCACACGACCCAAGTATTTTGAAGAATACTTAGTAAGTGACCCAACTATAGGGGTCGTGAAAATGCAAACACATGCAAGTCATGCTCTAGGGACCTATCGTTAAAATCATCCTCGAGGTGGCCTCCAGTCCGGACTAAATTGGATGTGCAGTACTTTCCTACACACGACCTGCATGTGCGAGTGTGAATCTCCATGCGGTTTGCACCCCCCTGGACCCATCATAGTCGAGCTAGTTGTACGTAGTGATGTCCAGAGGTTAGCAGACCCTTGAGTGTCATGTGCGACATGAGCACTATCGTCATCGTAGCGTACGCGTCCGTACTCATCATCGTAAAAAGGGGTAGTATCCAGATGTTTATATACACACACAAATGCATGAGGTTCTTATGATTTCTCGTCTTTATGACACAACCCTAATTTCATCCTTATATTACTATAACTAATATATGTGCATTAACTTCAACCTTTTCATCATCATTAACATTAAATAAGGTTGTGTCCTAGGCAAAATTATAGTCATAATGCAATATGCCATTCATAACATGCTTCTCAACTTAATATTAAAAATAACGTTATAATAAGGAAATAACATCATTCTACGTCGTTTTGTTAGAATGCATAGTCATGGTCAAGTAACATCATCATAAACATATCATAGTCATCGTAAACATCATCAAGCATCATCGTATACTTATACACGTCATCATACATTATACATCATACGTCGTACGTCGTACATCAAAATTCATCATCAAGGCATCATAAACATAAAGCATAAATGACACGTTCGTGAGCCACTAGACATCGTCATAACCCTTCTGGTCGTCCTTCCTGCCAGATCTACGGCAAAATGGGGCATATTGTCGTTCGCTGCTGATATAGGATGGATGAGTCCTATCAAGATGAACCTCCTTCTACGACACTGGTGACTACTTCCTCCTACAAGATTGATCCAAACTGGTACAACGACATAGGCGCCACTGATCATATTATTAGTGACTTGGATCGTCTTGCTGTGCATGAACGCTATCATGGAGGTGAACAAGTTCAAGTCAGCAATGGAGCAGGTTTGCAAATTTTGCATACCGGTCATTCTTCAATTAATATTGTTGTTCGTCCTCTTGAATTGTGTAATCTTTTGCATGTGCCTGAAATTTCCAAACATCTTCGTTCCGTTCATAAATTTTTCTGTGATAATGATGTATTCTTTGAATACCATCCTTGATCATTTTCTATTAAGGATCAACGGTCAAAGAAAAGTCTTCTAGATGAGAGGTGTGAGTCTGGTCTCTATCCTATCAAGCCATCTGATGTCGATGATCTCAAGCACGCCTTAGTGAGCAGATCTACTACTCACGCCCAATGGCATGCACGTCTTGGACATCCTTCATCTCAAGAAGTGAAGTCAATTTTGCGTCTCAATAATATTTCGTGTGCTAGTGAGTGACTTTTGCCAGTTTGTAATGCGTGTCAATTAGCAAAAAGTCATCCGTTACCATACACTACTTCTTTTTATCAGTCTCCGTCTCCTTTGGAATTGAATTTTTCTAATGTTTGGGGTCCTGCACCTCCATCTGTTGGGGGCCTTAAATATTATATCAGTTTCATTAATGATTTCAGTCAATTTTCGTGGATCTATTTGATGCATGATCGTACAGAAGCTCCTTGATACGAATTCAACAACTGATCATTTGCATGTACTCGAACGAGCAATTACAAGAAGTAATGCAAAGAAGATTTAAGTATCAAATCAATAAAAAGCATGGAATGGCAATAAATATCACTTGACATTGGAAAGTGATTTGAAGATTTTATGTCTTTGGTAGTTTAATTACCATGTAAGACTATTTATGTCATTTCTTATTTTCTTCAATTTGTATAAAGCTTCTATTTGTAGTTTGTAGTGAACTACATTATGTTTGAATTAAATTTTTGGCCTAAAGGCATGTGATATTCAATTCTAAAATCACTTTGGAATACAAAAACCTTGTGTTTGAAACCCTTTGGGTGTCATGTTTCTTTCAAACCTTGCTTTAGGTTTGATGTTTAAACCGATTCATTGGATTAGTTTTGATCAAGCTAATTCTGGAGTGAGTCGTCTTGGAATCTAGGAGTAAACATCATAGATTTTAAGTTCGATCTAAAAGTTATTCATCTTCTAACCAGCACTTGGTTGGAATCAATTCGTTAAGTTAGCTTTCTTTGTGAAAGTTTGCAGGGATTCTAAAAGAATCTCTAGCTTTGCAAAATCGAGTAATTGTTATCTGTTATGTTAGCTCTTAGTTGGAATCAATTGGTTAAGTTAGTCCAATTGTTGTAAATTGTCATAAGTTTTGATTTGATTTGGTTTTTGGATTATATTTGATTTGGTTATTTGAATTAGATTTGATTTGGTTATTTGAATTAGATTTAGTCACACCAGGGTTTAATTATATATCGGGATTTGATATCAGAATTTTGTATCGGAATTTGGGAGAGCTTTCGGAGTCACATTGTATTTGTTTAGTGACATGTGTTCTGAGTCTTTGTAGTGTGATAGTGAGATATTCACTTGTAATGCTTTGGAATATTAGTGATTGGTTCGTGGATGTAGGGGAACTTCTCTCCGAACCACGTAAATATCTTAGTGCCTCTTTGTGTAAAATCGTTCATTGGTGTTGTGAGTACCTTTGTTCCGCTTTCGGCGCACAACAAGTGGTATCAGAGCCAAGTTGTGGTATTTTGGGGTATTGTGAAAGCTTGGGCCTCATCGACCATTAGACGTGCTCACAATCGTGTTTATTCTCTTGAAAATCAATTTTCAAGAATTGGGTTTTTGAGTTTCATTCAGATTAATTATTGCAAATGGCAAAACCATCACGACGTGGATCGAGAGTGTGGAGTTCCAATCTCGAAGTAGGAAAATTTGATGGAACCAATAATTTTGGTGTTTGGCGAGGCGAAGTTAGCGATTTATTGGTCATGCAAGACCTCGATGTCTCTCTCCAAGAGGAAATGCCTGAAGACATGACAGAAGCAGAATGGACGAAATTAAATCGGCAAGCCTGTGGAATTATTCGATCCTGTCTTGGCAAGGATCAGAAATATCCATTTATGAAGGTTACCATGGCGAAAGAATTATGGGACAAGCTTGAAGCGAAATATATGAAGAAGAGTGTGAAAAATAAACTCTATTTGAAGAAGAAACTCTTCCGTTTTGATTACAAGGAAGGCATCTCAATGGCTGAGCATTTGGATGATTTTAACAAAATCATCACTGATTTGCTCAATCTTGATGTTAAGATTGATGACGAGGACAAGGCGTTGTTGTTATTAAACTCCTTGCCGGAATCCTACGAGTTTGTAGTAACGACCCTACTACATGGAATCACTAATATTGATTTTGAAGATGTTTCAAATGCCTTAATAAACAATGAGATGCGAAAGAAGAAAAAGGAGACGTATCAAAGCTCTAGCTCAAATGTTCTCACTGCTCATGGAAGGACTTCCAATTGGAAAAAGAACGAATGTGGAGAGCCTCGACTAAAGTCGAGAGGTAAATCTGATAATTGGAGAAAACTTGATAAAAATGAGTGTGCATATTGTCGACAGAAAGGTCATTGGAAAAAAGATTGTTCGATCTTAAAAGAGAAGGGGTCGAAGTCCAATGTGGTTAGAGATGACGACACTGATACAAATGATGCCTTGACAATCTCCCTATCAGTCAGCCAAACCAGTGAATGGATTCTTGATTCTGGGTGCTCCTATCATATGTGTCCCAACAAAGAGATGTTTTTGGACTTCAAGGAGTTCAATGGTGGAGTTGTCTATATGGGAAATGATAGTACTTGTAAGATAATGGGAATCGGCTCAGTACAAATCAAGATGTTTGACGGGGTTATACAAAAACTCAAAGATGTGAGGTATGTCCCTGACTTGAAGAAAAATTTGATTTCACTTGGCGTTTTGGATGCGAGTGGTTATCGCATCATTTTGGAAGGAGGGAATTTGAAAGTAGCTCGTGGAGCTTTGGTGGCAATTACAGGAACTAGAAGAAGTAGCATATACTACCTCAACGGAACCACAATAATTGGGCATGCTGCTGTGGCAAGTTCGAAAGAACAAGACATATCGAAATTATGGCACATGCGACTCGGGCATGCTGGTGAGAAGGCGCTTCAGACACTGGTGAACCAAGGAGTTCTTAAGGGTGCCACAACTGGAAGAATTGATTTCTGTGAACATTGTATATTTGGCAAACAAAAAAATGTGAAGTTTGGTACAGCTATACACCAAACAAAGGGCATTTTGGATTATGTTCACACTGATGTATGGGGTCCCACAAAGAATGTCTCATTGGGAGGAAAGAGGTGGTTCGTCACCTTTATTGATGACTACTCGAAGAGAGTTTGGATGTATCCCATGAGGCACAAAAACGAGGTTCTCCAAATCTTCCTAGAGTGGAAGAAAATGGTAGAGAATCAGACGGACAAGAAAATCAAAAGGCTGAGATCAGACAACGGGGGAGAATATACTTATGATCCATTCCTTAAAGTATGCCGAGATGAAGGGATCGTTCGACACTTCACTGTTCCTGGTAAGCCACAACAAAATGGAGTTGCTAAGAGAATGAACCAGACATTAATAGAGAAGGTTCGATGTATATTGTCTCAAGCAGGATTGAGTAAGGCATTTTGGGCTGAGGCTCTCAGTTATGCAGTTCACTTGGTGAATCGTTTACCTGTTTCTGGAAACGGTGGGAGAACTCCGCTTGAGGTATGGTCAGGTAGTCCTGTTAGTGATTATGATAAATTACATGTGTTTGGGTGTCCTGCTTATTATCATGTGACAGACTCAAAGCTGGATCCTAGAGCAAAAAAAGCCAAGTTTATGGGCTTTAGCAAAGGTGTGAAGGGCTATAGGTTATGGTGTCCAGAAACAAGTAAGATTGTTAATAGTCGAGATGTGACATTCGATGAGTCTGGAATGTTTTTGCAGAAAATTGAAAATAATGACGAGGCATTGAAGCAGGTGGAGAAGGTGGTGTTCTCTCCTGATGTGGTTGCTCCTACTGAAGAACCTATTGACCAGGTAAATAATAACTTTGATGTCTTAGAATAGAAAGAGCAAAGTCTGGAGGAGCAAAGCCTTGTAAATGAAAGAGCGGAGGAACCTGAGTCTATCGCCAAGAATAGACCACGAAGGGTAATTCGAAAACCTGCAAGGTTTGATGATACGATAGCATATGCTTTCTCTATAATTGATGGAGTTCCCAACTTACGTATTGAGGCTTGAGGTGGTAGCAACCAACTCAATTATCAACTTGGAGATCTTATGACAAGGTGGAGATTGTTGTAAATTGTCATTAAGTTTTGATTTGATTTGGAGATCTTATGACAAGGTGGAGATTGTTGTAAATTGTCATAAGTTTTGATTTGATTTGGTTTTTGGATTATATTTGATTTGGTTATTTGAATTAGATTTGATTTGGTTATTTGAAATAGATTTGATTTGGTTATTTGAATTAGATTTAGTCACACCAGGGTTTAATTATATATCGGGATTTGATATCAGAATTTTGTATCGGAATTTGGGAGAGCTTTCGGAGTCACATTGTATTTGTTGAGTGACATGTGTTCTGAGTCTTTGTAGTGTGATAGTGAGATATTCACTTGTAATGCTTTGGAATATTAGTGATTGGTTCGTGGATGTAGGGGAACTTCTCTCCGAACCACGTAAATATCTTAGTGCCTCTTTGTGTAAAATCGTTCATTGGTGTTGTGAGTACCTTTGTTCCGCTTTCGGCGCACAACAACTGTTAGCTTTGAAATATTAAGTTAGCTTTCTTTGTGAAAGTTTGCAGGGATTCTAAAAGAACCTCTAGCTTTGCAAAATCGAGTAATTGTTATCTGTTATGTTAGCTCTTAGTTGGAATCAATTGGTTAAGTTAGTCCAATGACATGCATGTCTTGGACATCCTTCATCTCAAGAAGTGAAGTCAATTTTGCGTTTCAATAATATTTTGTGCACTAATGAGTTACTCTTACCAGTTTGTAATGGGTGTCAATTAGCAAAAAGTCACCAATTACCATACACTAGTTCTTTTCATCGGTCTCTGTCTCCTTTGGAATTGATTTTTTCTGATGTTTGGGGTCTTGCGCCTCCATCTGTTGGGGGCATTAAATATTATATCAGTTTCATTGATGATTTCAATACATTTTCGTGGGATCTATTTGATGCATGATCGTACAGAAGCTCCTCATATACTTTTGCAGTTCCAAGCTCATGTTGAGCGCCTCTTGGATACTAAAATCAAGTGTGTTTAGTCTGATTGGGGTGAAGAATATCAAAAAGTTCATAACACATTTTTTTCGTCCCCTTGATTACACGCATCAACAAAATGGATCTGCTGAACGCAAGCTCCGTCATATTGTTGAAACTGGCCTAGTTCTTCTAGCTCATGTTGATGTACCTATTAAATTTTGGGATGATGCATTTCTTACCGCCACATATCTCATCAATCGTCTTCCTACTAGTATCATTGATAAAAAATGCTCCTTAGAGAGTCTTTTTCATACCCCACCAAATTACTCTTTATTAAAAGTTTTTGTGTGTGCTTGTTGGTCTCATCTTCGCCCTTATAACAAACAAAAGCTCTCTTCCCTCTCCTTGCACAGTATCTCACACCCTAGCCTCTGGTTCTGGCTATACATAGCACAGAGCTACTAGATGCTTCTCCCCAGGTGCCAATTGTTTCCGGTTCTGGCTATACATAGCACAGAGCTACTAGATGCTTCTCCCTAGGTGCCAATTGTTTCCAGCAGCTTCCTTCTTTGCGTATGCACCTTGACAGATAGTGATGTCGGCAACAACACTCTATTGCACTTTGATGCCAAGGTGGTGGGTAGTAGCTGAGCAACTCCCAAGAACTTCCATGTTGCCTCTAGTGATTATGAGGTCGTCGACGTACATTCCCACGATCAGTCGCTACTTGTCGTGGCCGCGGTGTGGTATTATTGTCGTGGCCGCGGTGTGGTAGTAGCTGAGTCTACTCAGGATAGAGACCCCACGATGTGTGTATTATTGTACTTTGGTGCATTTTCTCCTACTTGAACCTAAGACCTGTGCGTTGTTACTTTGATGTTCTAACTAATTGAGCTAATCAACTTGACTTTGATAAAGTTGGCTCCTCGACAATGATATACCATGGTGGATTAAACCAGGCTCGTCTGGTGAGGAAATAAACTCGGGAAAGAATTGTTGGGAGAACCGAAAAAAAAACGGAAGAAAAGAAGAGAGAGAGAATAGGAAGAGTAAAAAACACTGTATACTTATTTCTCATTTAATTGACCTGTTTAAAACAAATAACCTTCCGTGGCTGCTAAAAATATGCTCTCTCATTATATGTGTATGCTTAAATTTAGATGGCCTAAAAACATGATTCAAACAAATGATTTTGAAGAAAAACGTGAATAAGTAAATAAGAAAAAAATCTGTCTCGCCTCAAAGTGGGCAACGCTTGATTGGGTCCTCAGTCGTTGATCGACTGACTGCTCCCCTCACAACGGCTGGTATGACTGTCTCCTCAGCCGTGGATTCTGCAACTACTGCTTATTCATATGGTACTCAATTGTAGCACAATATCAAGCAACTTAATGTTCGTACAAATGGAACAGTAACATATTACTAGTATGGAGCATCCTCTCTGGCGTCGGGTAATGAATGATGAATTTTAGGCACTTCTCAAAAATAAGACATGACATTTAATTTCTCCTCGTGCTGGTCTTAACGTTATTGATTGCAAATGAGTTTTCAAACTCAAGCAAAAACCAAATGGCTCTATTGATTGTTACAAAGCACGCCTGGTTGCTAAACAGTTTAAACAATAGTATGGTGTTGATTATGATGATACCTTCAGTCCGGATGTTAAGGCCACTACCATTCAGCTCTTAACGTTTTTCTCGTGGTTGGGTTTTTCGGCAGATTGATATTCAGAATGCTTTTTTTTATGGACTTCTTAATGAAGATATTTATATGAAGCAGCCTCCTGGATTTGAGGATTCTCAACGTCCTAGTTATCTTTGCAAGTTGGATAAGTAGCTTTAAGGCATCAAACAAGCTCAGTGTGCCTGGTTTTCTCGCCTTAGCTCTAAGCTATTACAACTAGGTTCTACACCTTCAAATATTGATGTCGCCCTTTTCATTTTTAACAAGGCGGGCATTTAGATGGATATTCTCATCTACGTTGATGACATTATTATCATCAGCTAATCTTCTATGTGATGGTATTAATATAACACATGCGGAAGCAATTTGAATCTTAGACACTTTTAGAACATCAATTATAGTAAATAAATAGCATGTTCATAAGTATTAAAACTTAATGAGTTTGAATACTAATCTTTTGTAGTTCAAATTCCTTTTTCCTCACGAACCGGTTTCGAACCACCACTAGTGTCTTCTTCACTATCCTCCGGCCTTAGAACAGGATTGTGAAATCTAGTGAGTGACTGAACTTGGGAGAGATTTTGTATATATGAAGAGAGTGTTTGTGAGGGGTTTTTCTCAAGGTTTTTCACCAAGGAGAAGATCTTTCATGTTTTATGATCACTCTATTTATAGGGTCATGTTTGCATGTTCATGCAAATTTGTGATCAGCAAATTTTGACACTCAAATTTCACTCAAATGTTTGGGATTATGTGGCAAGCATGCTTGAGTTAACCAAATTTTGACTCAAATTTGTGGGGTTTATTTGGCAAACATGCAAGTTTGGTTAACCCAAATTTTGACATTCTACTAACATGGATTTTTCTATTAAATGAAGTCAAGATTTTGACTTTCTTCATTTTGATTCAACAATCAATTTGAATTATTAATTTCAAATTAAAGTAATATTAAATGATTAATTAAATAATAAATAATTAATTAAACTATTTAATTAATATTTAATATTAATTCAAATGTCAATCCCAATTAATTCCGACACATATTTGATTAAGATATTTAAATCTTATTTAAATAGATTCTCTCTTTTTGTTTAATTCGTTAATAAAACAAAAATGCGGTTAAATAGATCGTATATATGTAGTGCATTCTCCTTAATTTGAATTCGAACACTTCGAACTCACTCGTCACATTGTTCTATGGTTTAGTCCGATATGAGCTAGCAGAGGGACTTAATGGACCTATAGATCATGGGCTCCAACAATCCAACATTAACCGATTAAACTCATTAACCTTGTTAACCAACATTCGTTAACTACTAGGACATTCCACTATAGCCTAGTAGTTGCACTCCCCTCACTATAGATATATTTCTGTCCATTTGATATAACCATGATTAGTAAGTCGATCCTTCACAGGTTGTTCGTAACTAAAGCTGGGTCAATTTACCGTTTTACCCCTGAAGTTACTTCTTGTTTCTTGTGTCTCACTGATCCTCTAATGAACAATTGGTTTGTGGTCCAACCAGTAAACCGAATCCCTCTCAGGGCAATGAAAGGGTGGGGCCCCTTGTTCAAGACCTGCAGTCAGTACTAAAGGGAATTACCTCTCTTCTAATTTCATCTTGCATCCCACGTCCCCAGCCATTTACCCAGTCTTACCCTAGAAATGGGAGGCCTATTGAGTCGGCGAACTTGAGCCACTCTCACCCATGCAAATCTAAGAATAATTCCGAATAAACAGGAGTTCATGGTTACCTCAGGATTCAGATCGAGTTACCTAGGTCATCGAATGATAAGAAAATCAGTTTCAACAGTAAACGACATCATAAAGTGAGAGTGATTTTCTTCATGGTCTGATCTTATGCAATACTCATTGCATAGGACGCCCCCACTCACATGTCTCCACATGTACAATTTTAGTGATCACATTGTTTATATCATATACAAAAGTGGGTCGCATCCATAATGTCCCCAGAATGAGTACTCAGCCTTATCTTTATACTATAGATCATTTTGACTATATACTTGAACTTGATCAACTTTTATGTCTCTACATATAGTTCAAGTAATCATACTATAGCCAGAGTGTTCTTAGTTTATTAGATTTAGATTAATGATCGTAAAGTTCACTTTATTCAATAACAATCTTTACTGAATAAACAACAATAATAACTTTATTGAAAATAAAATATGTTTTTGTTTACAACCTATGAGTTTTAGGACATAAAACCCAACACTATGGCTAATGATAAACTTCTTACACAGCTTCGAAATGTTTTTGCCGTCAAGGATCTTGGCACTTTGAGTTATTTTCTTGGGATTGAGGTTCGTCATACTTTCAATAGACTTGTTCTGACACAACATAAATACATTCAAGATTTATTGTCCATAATCAATATGATCACTTCCAAAGGTGTGCCCACATCTATACTTCCTAGTGAGAAGTTGTTATTGGATGGTGGTGAAAAGCTCTCGCCTGAGGATACTACTCGCTAACGAAGTGTCATTGGTACTCTCCAATATTTGTATCTGACACGTCCTTATATCTCCTTCTGTGTCAACAGAGTGTGTCAGTTCATGTCCTCCCTGACTTCTGTACATTGGGCAAACGGATTCTCTGTTGTCTACATGACATTATTGATATGGGCTTCTGTTTTACAAAGTCCAGCACTAATTTTCTTAGTGCTTTCTCGAATGCTGATTGGGCCAGGAATCCTGATGGTCATCGAAGCACTGGAGGCTATGAGATCTTCTTTGGTGGAAATCTTATCTCTTAGAGTTCAAGGAAACAATCGACTGTTTCTCGTTCTAGTACGAAAGCCAAACACAAGACGGTTGCTGATGCCACTATCAAATTAATCTAGATCCAAGTCCTCTTGCGTGAGCTCGAGATTTTGCAAGCACAAGCGCCTAACCTATGGTGTGACAACATTGGTGCCACCTATTTTTCTACCAATCCAATATTTCATCTACGGACGAATCATGTTGATGTTAATTATCACTTCGTTCGTTAACGAGTATCGACTCATCAGCTTGATGTGCGTCTCATATCTTCCAAGGATTAGCTCTTTGATATCATAACAAAGTCACTGCTAGCTACTTCTTTTAGCAACTTTCAGTGCAATTTGAACTTAGTAGTACATCGTCTATAGATTGAAAGGGGGGGGGGGGGGGGGGGGGGGTGTTAAACTTAGAAGGTAATATTTATGCATAGTAGGAGAATCCTCTATTCTTGGAGCTGCGTCTCCTGATTTTTCGGTTTGTTGTGTGGATCAAGGCTTACGCATGTAATCTTCATTGTACACATCTCCTATGTATATATGAGATCGTGACCCATTAGAGGTCATTGCGCCATTCAACCTAACAATTGAATAGTGTTGATATATTCCTGGTCTCTGAGAAGAACCTGATCTTCTTTAGTCAGTTGGACAACATAGGTTATGCAACAGAGTTTGGAAGGAATTCATAAAAGATTGTGAAGGGTGCGATGGTAGTAGAACGTGGCACAAAATATGGAACCATGGTTATTATGCTGAGAGTGCTTCCAGTTTAAGTCTATAGCACAATAAGCTTGGACATATGAGCGTTATGTTAGCTACGAAAAGAGTATTAGAAGGCTTGAAATCTGTGATATGGATCTTTGGGAGAGATGCATTATGGGCAAACAAAAAAACAAGTTAGCTTCATAAGGGTTGCCAAAGAACCAAAGAAAGTATGGTTAGGAATGGACACTCTTTGAATCTTATATAATTGCATCTTACATTCCATGAACTCAAGAGTCATGTTATGACAAGTAAGATGTTATGAATGACTTAAGTTCACGAGGATGATATATTACATGAAAAAGACATGTATACTTTAGGGTCATGAACTCTAAGCATGCCATGAAGATTGGGTGTGTTTCCCGTACGTATTACCCTAGGGTTAGCCGATAATGTTATGTCAAGATTTGCTACCCTAAGGACATGGAAAAGAAAACCTTATACACTCATGCACTAAAGGTACCATGACCCTCAAAGAATGCTAGATAATACTCTAATCATGCCCAAGGTGACCCATGACCTCCCATCACTTGGTACATTTCTGAGACCTTTGTTTTCTTCTTCCAGTCGGGATGTCATCCACCTAGTTTTTCTTAGTAGTATGACATGCTCGACCTCATGTTTTCCCTCACCTATATGAGATGCTTAGTGTCACGGTCCTACATTTCTGACCGTGCGGCATCGTGATCTTGACACGCTTACAACTAGCCTTAAGGGGAATTAAGCCCCATATATATTTTTCACCCCGGCTTTCTGGCTTCGTCGGACTTTAGGCGAGGTTTGTTTTCAACAATCTTACATCGCTTGTGCGGAATCCAAGCTTGTTCAACCACACATGCCGCCTGCGCGTGCATGTTCAATCATCTGCGACACATCCGACTTGCCTCGATACTAGGCCAAGTCATTCGGCTCGACCTTGGCTCTACTCGGGCAAAAATCTCTCAATGCAACGTAGCATCTCATCTTGCCATCTCGATCCAAATCGACAGGGTCCATATGTCTTGACGCCATCCCGAGTCTTGGGATGTCATCGGCCATCATAACTCGCTCGGTCATGCCATCGAGAATGGGCCCGCGTGTCTTTCATCTCATCGAGATTTTTCAAACATCCATCCATCCGGGTTCTATCGAGACATTGGCCCTCTCGTGCCCATGCCGAGTCATTTACGAATACCGTACCGGATAGCGAGTATATGTAGCAACCTCCAACACGCGGGCTAGGGCGCAATACTGGCACACCCATGTCGTTCAGTACTGCCCTTCAAAAACCCATTTCAAAGGATGTCGCCCGAGACACTCGTCTCGACACGCTCGCCCATACTGTGACACACGTATATGCTACATGGTAGCTCATTTAGGCTACAGGGCCCAGGGGTGGTGGAGAGCTAACACCATGGTACCCCTATAATACATTTTGAGCCATTTTCAATCTTCTAGGCGTAGACATGATTTTGGTGAACGATCATACGGTGTCGTGCATTGCCCGTTCGGTGTCTGATTGACATCAAACTTGACGAGCATTCATATTTCATATGGACGAACTTAACTCCCGAACCGCATGCCCAAATTTCTTCTGGAACCCTGACTATTGAGGTTAAGGCCCGGGGCTCTACCCAACCCTTCAACAAGCCTATCTCTGCTCTTCATGTCTATTCCGATGTCTCTGTCTTGCTTATGTCTCAACTTTTCTTCAATGTCCACTTCGCGTTGTGGTATGTTGGATGATGCATTGTCCTTCTCGATCGCATCATGGCACTCATCTAGCCCCTCGCGTGGCTGGATGGGTGCCACTTAAAGATCGCCGCTTCTATTGTCACAACGTGAGGGTCACAACCTACTCTCTTCATAGTATGACTGTGACATTCTCCCCCACTTAACTTAATCATCGTCCTCGATGACTTACTCGGGGCACAATCGTATTACATATTGTGACATTCTCCCCCACTTAATTTAGCCATCGTCCTCGATAACTTTCTCGAGGCACATTCGCCTCATTGATTGTGAAATTCTCCCCCACTCAATCTCCACATTATCCTGATGATGATCCGAACTCTCTGACTCGTTGGAATTGGTTGTGTTTCAGAAAAGTATAAAATTATTGAGCACTTGACTATATTTTTTCATAATGCTCATCTTGTGGACGTCTTCCGTCAGTTTGGGGACAAGTTTAAGTGGATGCTTCTAACTTATCTTTTGTCATATGACACCACGTTCTGACTCTTGACTTGGTCAGTAGTTGGGTGAACGCAACTTTGGCTTGGTACTACTATCTACTGTTATCCCCCTTCGAACCTATTTCTGTTGTTCACCCATCTTGGACTCGGCCATCGAGACTCGCGACGTAGACGTGGCTATTCAGTGTTTGCCATAGCTGTGGGTGAGGCTGACTCTCTCTGCAGACGCTCACCAGACGACTATGGACTTAAAAGGGGCACTTTGCCCGGTTGTGGCCAACTTGGCCTCAATGTGTATCCTTGGAATCACACAAACTGGTGCACCCCTCGGAGTGGGGCTCGCAAGCCCAACCGCAACATGCTCTCGTCGCGACCACTTCTTCTATTGAGTAAAGTCAAAACTTTTTGACACAGTCTCTTCAGTTGTTGGCGCTACCTTTCGGCCAACTCTTTGTACTTTGCCACCTTCGTGTGGCTATTGCTGTACTTGAACTTCTCATGATCTTCTTACAGCTTCACTTCTCTATGTCCACTGCCAGCTTGATGCTCCCTTCTCGAGAGAATACTGGTCTTGACATCTCTTGTGGAGTCATCCACCTTAGGCACAAGGTGGTGGCTCAAGGAATACACGTGTGCTCGTATGTTAGAGCACCTTTATGGGGTGAGAGACTTATTGATTCGGCTCTCCCCCACTCGAACTCGGTTGCCTCTTTGCAACAAGGTCGTCCCCCCATAAGGACTTACGTTGTACTCAACTTTCGCACTTGGCCGACGCTTGTCTTTTCTCGACTCTCGGCTTCTCTGCTTGCAACCACTGACACTATTCCTCTAACGTAAATGATTCTTTGGAAGGAACCGTCATTGTGCGCTTTCTATTTCATCTGTCTTGTCCACTTCAAAACTACAAGCTCTTGTCAAATGTGCTAAGTTTTGCTTGACGGGTAGATCTCCCCATATTGAGGTGTCGACACACGACACTAATGAACTTCGGGAAGTCTTGGCTTCAACCCCCAACTGATTCTAATTCTGACCGGCAACTATCCTGCCCACTCTAGCACTCTTGACACACTTGCAAGGTCTTCGATCAACTCTTGAGTTCATTTCTCTTGACTGTCTTGCTCAACTAGATACACGAAGTGTGGCTTTGATACCAACTGTCACAGTCCTACATTTCTGACCGTGCGGCGTCGTGATCTTGACATGCTCACGACAAGCTTTAAGGGGAATTAAGCCCCATATATATTTTTTGCCTCAGCTTTGTGGCTTCGTAGGACCTTAGGCGAGGTTTGTCTTCGCCAATCGAACATCGCTTGTGCAGAATCCAAGCTTGTTCAACCACACACGCCGCCTGCTCGTGCATGTTCAAACATCTGCGACACATCCGACTTGCCTCTACACTAGGCCAAGTCATTTGACACGACCTTGGCTCTACTCGGGCCAAAGTTTCTCAATGCAGCGTCGCATCTCATCTTGCCATCTCGATCCCCATCGACAGGGTCCATATGTCTTGACGCCATCCCGAGTCTCAGGATGTCGTCGGCTATCATAACTCACTCGGTCATGCCATCGAGAATGGGCCCACGTGTCTTTCATCTCATCGAGACTTCCCGAACATCTATCCATCTAGGTTCTATCAAGGCATTGGCCCTCCCGTGCGCATGCCGAGTCATTTACGGATACCGTACCGGATAGTGGGTGTATGTAGCAACCTCCAACACACGGGCTAGGGCGCAATACCGGCACACTCGTGTTGTCTGATATTGCCCTTCAAAAATCCATTTCAAAGGAAGTCGTCTGAGACACTCGTTTCGACACGCTCGCCCACACTGTGACACACGTATGTGCCACATGATAGCTCACTTAGGCCACATAGCCTAGGGGTGGTGGAGAGCTAACACCATGGTACCCCTATAGTACATTTTGAGTCATTTTCAATCTTTCAGGCGTAGACATGATTTTGGTGAACGGTCATACGGTATCGTGCATTGTCCGTCTGGTGTCCGATTTACATCAAACTTGGCAAGCATTCATATTTCATATGGACGGACTTAACTCCCGAACTGCATGCCCAAATTCCTTCCAGAATCTCGACTTTTGATGTTAAGGCCCAGGGCCCTACCCGGCCCTTCAACAAGCCAATCTCTACCCTTCATGTCTATTCTCATGTCTCTATCTTGCTTATATCTCAACTTGTCTTCAATGCCTACTTCGTGTGGTGGTGTGTTGGATGATGCATCATCCTCCTCGATCGCATCATGGCACTCATCTAGGCCCTCGCGTGGCCAGATGGGCGCCAGTTGAGGGTTGCTGCTTCTATTGTCGCAACATGAGGGTCACAACCTACTCTCTTCATAGTATGGTTGTGACACTCAGCACCACGTTTACCTATCAGGATGTCATGTCCATGTTATGCACCAATCTTGTGACCTTTTAGGTCTTCACGGGGAGTAGTCATGGGACATGATGAGGATAACTACCAAGTTGACTACATGCCATGGCTCATGATACAAGAAACTAAGAAGCCAAGATAAGTCTCTAGTTAGCACAAGAGAGTATATTACATTAGTCATGAACCAAGAAACCATAAACCTCCCACGGTACAACATGTTTATGACTCATACTACATTGCTTGGAACGTAAGAAGCCTTAAATATAGGTTTTCAAACTCCATCCCTTGGAACGTAAGAAGCCTTGAATACATGTTTTAGACTGTGTCACTTGGAATGTATGAAGCCTTGAACGTAGGTTTCAAATTGCACCGCTTGAAACGTAAGAAGCCTTGGGTGAAGGTTTCAGATTGTATTGCAAGGGACATAAAAAGCCTGAATGTCGATTTAGACTATGTCGCTTAGAACACATGAAGTCTTAGATGTAGGTTGTCATATTCATGTCTTGTAATGTAAATCCTAGGGGTGTCTCAGGGAAGAGAAAGAGAACAAAAACTAAGGACAAGAACATGAACTAAGGTCAAGGATAAAAACTAAGACCAAGAATCAAGAACCAAAGATAAGAAACTAGAACAAGGATCAAGGTCCACGTTATCAGAACTAAGAACCTAGAACCTAGAACCTCTGAACTAAGCAAGAAATAGTTGCCTGATATTGTTAGTTGTGACATTGACAATAATTTCTTTATACTTGGTGCATGATAGACATAATGGAGTAACATCATATCATATTTATTACTAGGCATTATCGTCGTGTTGTCGATCTAAGCAATTAGCATATGTGAGTTGTTGATTGTGTGTACCACACTTCTTTGTTACTCTTTATTGTCTTCCCGTTTCATAATATGCTCTCTCATTATTCCCATGAGTGCAAGCTCGTCTTCTTCTAAGGCACATAGTATCTTTGCATCTCATTCATCCTCCATCTCTTTTTTGGAGGTTGTCACATTGTTTTCGACAAGAATTTTTCTTAAACCAACAATCTTTGGACATATGGCTTTCTTTCTGTAATTGTAGTAAATGTTTTCAAATATATTCTCGTGAGAACTCTTATTGTTATAGAGAACTCTTATGGTTCTTTTGAACTTTCCAAGATTGTGTGATTCATTGGTAACTTCTTTCTTTATCATCATTTTTGTATCCAACTTTGGTCGATGGCTTATTATTGTTTCGACTTTTACTTGCGTAGAGCGCTTATTCTTCACTCTTTAGTGTGATACCTCCAATTTTCTTATTGAGCTTCTCTAATGATGGACTCATATCTAGTTTAGTAATCTCTTAACCGATTGACTTGACCCTATGAAAGTATTGAACAATCTTCATGTCGAGTTGTGAAATTAATAGCAGTTCATTCTCCAAAATTTGCAACCTCGTATCGTTCTTCTATTAGAAAAGTGTCACAAGCGGGTCTCATGCTTCTTTCGGCATCTTGTTGTCCCAAATGTGCTCCAAAATTTGAAAGGTGTCATTTTAGTGAAAGGTGTCATTTCACGTTGTGGAACTAAGCAGTTCATGCTTCTTTCATATCGTTCTTCTTCCAGTGCTTCTTTCGACGTCTTATTATCTCTTCTTCAACGGTAGTTTTCATGGAAAATATTGTCTTGCCTCATTTGATTTTCCATTTGTGCAAGATATCATTAGCATCCTCCTGTAGAGGGATAATTTCGCTTTCACCAATGACCCTAAAGGTCCATGTGTTATAATTGTTGCTATTGAGTTTGGTTTATTATTTAATAAAATTGTTTAGTTTAAAAAAAATTTATAACCCAAACGATTGGATTGAGTCTAACAATCTTTGAACCTAACCCATAGTTTTAGAGTGTTTTTTAGGTGTTTTCTCAATTATTGTAGTCCTTTCAAACGAGTTTAAAACAAGTGTTCTTAATACTTAACGTCGTACTATCAATTCAAACCGAGTTCATGTTTTCTTAATACTTAATGTTTTAGGTGCTTTGTGTTTCATGTAAATATTGACTGCAAGTCCCCTGAGATATTTAACGTCATGCTAACCTGCACGGATAATATTTACTCAACCCGTCGAGAAATTCTCTTATTCAATTCAAACGGAAAATTTAATCAATGGTTGAATTGGAGGCGGTATTTGGGTTTAAGATCATAAGATTAAAGATCCGTCCTAGGAAACTTTGAAGAAGACTGGCATTCTTTCATATCTCTACTACCATTCTCATTGTCCCCTGCTACCAGTCATACATGCAATCGGCCAATTCCCAACCGATGCAAAAGGTAGAAACTAGAACAAAGAATGAACCAATAGAACTATAATATTCAAAGTAAGTTCACCGCAAGCAAATATTATCCTTCTTTTCTAAGCTTTCCCTCAAGATTTTAAAACGTGTATGGTAGAGAAAGGTGTTTTTTTTTTTTTTAAGCAAAAGAAAGGTAAACAAAATAAGGGGAGGGGCAAAGAAATGAAAACTTTGAGATTTGTTGTTTGCTCAAACACCCGTACAACTCATTTGATTGTCCTATTTAAATTAAAAAAAAAAAAAAAAAAAAAAAAAAAAAAAAAAAAAAAAAAAAAAAAAAAAAAAAAAAAAAAAAAAAAAAGTACCCACTTACAAGTAAACATGGGCAGCTAAAAATATGTACGTGTTCAAATGGTCAAATATATATATATATAATGCGTAGTTCTCTTTTTCAACTCATGTGTAATTCTATAATCCACTCCTTTGGGGCTTAGTATCTTTGTTAGCACACCGGTATCTAGCTTTGATACCATTTGTAACGGCTTAAACTCACCGCTAGTAGATATTTGTCCTCTCGACTTTTCTTTCTGGGTTTCGCCTCAAGATCTTAAAACACGTCAATTAAGGAGAAGTTTTCATATTCGAAATATTTTGTTCCCTCTCCAATCAACGTGAGACCTCATTAGAACCCGTTTGATTTTGAAACTTTAAGACTTGAAAAGGAGTTCATGATATATCCTCCCCTATTCATTTAACAAAAAAGAAGCTCATAGTGCAGCAACCATGTAAGTGTAAGTAGCAAGAAAACAAAGTGGTGTTGTCCGGAAGATCAACAAGTTTTTCAACCTCAGAAACTCAATTGGTACAATAACGACAAAATATGTTACAAAAGTCAAAGGACAGAAGCTCAGAAAAATGACCAAACAATAGTTCATCAGTTCAGAACCCATTAATCAGCTGACAAATCTCTGTACTGTGGAGCCGTATGGGCTCTGTTTTTTATTATCTCTGCCACTTGAAACTCATTATAATGATAAAAGGGAAAAAGAAACAAAAGAAAACAGTAAAAGTACTAAGTAGTGGGGTTTTGAGGGATCAAACTGTGAATTTCATCAATGTTTTGGTCCCATTTCTTTTCTTGTCTTCTTCTCAACTAATACAAGCAATGGTACTGCATCTGGTACCCATTTCTACATTCACCTAAAACCTAAACCTACCACAACAACACTAATCCTTCATAATAATAATAATAATAATAATAAACCAGAGGAGCAAAATTTACATGATACTGCAACTATCCGTGTTCTCGTCGCTGAAGGCGTGCGTGTACTGGTCGGTTGCGACCGGAGGGAACATCAGGGGAGGAGGAGCGTAGTTCATGGCTGGGTTCGGGCGCGAATACATCATGGGTTGGAACATTTCATTCCCAACTCCCCTCTGTTGGTTCATCATCATGGCCATGTACTGTTGTTGTTGCGGATTGTAAGGGTTCCCTTGTCCCATTCCTTGATAATATCCTCCCCCTCCTCCTACTCCTCCTCCATTCATCACTTGTTGAGCTGGTAAGCCTTGAACTGCTGGAATGTTACCCATTTGGCTCATTGCATAATTTCCCATTGGTGCACGCATCTGGCTCATATTAATGCCACCAGGACCCNTTGGCCCCATTGGACCCATTGGACCCACTGGACCCATTGGAGCCATTGGAGCCATTGGCCTGGGATGGCCTCTGTTTCCATTATTAACATGGCCTATCTGACCCATCTGGCTCATATTCTTACCATTTCCGCCACTCCCTTTACCTCCTTTGCTTGGTTTTGGGATATCAATGTCATGGAACCCAATATCTAACTTGTCAAACTCAGGGAGACCAACAGTTTTGCCTCCTTTTTTGGGTCCATTGCCATTATGTTTTCCTCCACCACTCTCTACACTTTTATTACTACTCTTGCTTCCTTTGCTCTTGTTACCATTCTCCTTCTTGCTACTACTTTTACCACCAAAACCAAACAGCCCCTTCTTACCTAGCCCTAGAAACCCACCCCCCCTCTTCCCCCCTTTCTTCTTATCCCCTCCTTTGCTCTTACTCTTCGTCCCGCCACCGCCACTGCTACTGTTTTTCCCTTCCTTACCTCCTCCCTTATCCTTCATCATAACAGGGAAATCAATAACTTCATCCTTCTTGGCTCTTCCAACATCCCCACTTTTCTTACCATTCATGGCATTGAAATTAATTGTCCTATTGGACCCAAAAGTCCCCATCATGGGTATGGGAGCATTCTTTTGTAAGCCATGTCCATGTCCATGGCTAAACTCATCATGTTCATCATCAAACTCATCATCATCATCATCATCATCATCAAATTCATCATCAAATTCATCACCAAACTCATCACCACTAAAATCAGAATCATCCTCAGGCAAATTGAACTTAACAGATTTCTTATCTCTAGGAGGAGGAGCCATAAGATTATGCATATTGTTGTTGATATTACCTCCTTTGTTATTGTTGTTGGAGCCTTTCAGTTGTTGTTGTTGTTGAAGAAAAGCCTTCTCCATCTGAAACTTGTTCATGTTCATGTTCATGTTCATGTTGTTGTTATGTTCTTTGCTTCCTCCTTTGACATTTTGAAATTGCATGTTGTTCTTGAATTTGTTCATGTTGTTGTTTGAACTTAACTGAGCTCCCCATAGTTCAGCATGTTTCCCTGATTTCTCAAGCTTCTTTATCAGTTCAGCTGGATCTACATTTCCTGTTACAATAACTTTCCCTTGTTCTGCATCGATTTTCATATTGTAAACTCCTAAAAAAAGCCCCAAATCAGAAAGAAAACAGTCAATAATCTCTTAAAAAAAGTAAAAATTCTCTAATCAATCAAGGGTTTCTCCTCTAAATTAAGTTCTACTACCACTTACCATCAATTTTCTGAAGAGTTTTCTTGACCTTCTTCTTGCATCCATCACAGTGAATGTTAACTCTAAGCGCACAGGCCTGGAAACAAACACAAAAACAACATCAAGATTTTAAATGGCCAACAAACAGGGAAACAAACAAGAATCCGATAATGTACCTGAATCTTCATGGCGTCCTGTTTACTCATTGTGAATGTGAGAGAATAAAGTGTGTTGAAGGTGTTCTGAGAGACAAGATTGAAAGTGGGTTTTGGTTGCTTGAGGGCTTTGTTTCTCTTCAAGCTTCTTCTGCTTCTTGTAATTGAAGGTTTTCAAAGTGTGTTAAGATCGATCGATCTCCCTGTTCTTCAAGGTTCAGAAGAAAGGGAACAAGAACGAATGAAGAGAGAGAGAGAAGAAATGGAATATTTTGAAAGAGAGAAGAAGCAGATGCAGAGAGCTCTCAAAGGTGAACAATGGGAGCGTACCCTTTTGAGCTTTTATCCCCTTCTCAAGGGGTAGCTGTGCCTCCTCCCTTGCTTTGCAATTGAAAATTATTTCATTTTCTTCCTTTCTTTAAATATACATATATATATAATTAATTAATTAAATAAGTTCATTCGTTTTATTATTACGATGAACAGTTTTATTATAAGAGTGTAAAAATCTCTCCTAGTAGATACGTTTTAATTTGCTAGTGGTAGGCTTGACCATTACGAATGGTATCAGAACGAGACACCAAGTGGTGTGCCAGTAAGGACGCTGAGCACCAAAGGGAGTAGACACTAAGTGGAGTGTCAGCAAGGACGTTGGGCTCTTGAAAGGAAGTGGATTGTGAGATTCCATGTCCGAATGGGGTGGAGAACGAAACATTCTTTATAATTATGTGAAAATCTCTCCCTAACTAACAAAAGCATGCTAAAAATCTTGAGCATAAGCTCAAAGACAACAAGACAATAAGTGTCCAAAATGGATAGATTGTGAGATCCCAAATTGGTTAGAAAGGGAAACAGAACCATTTTTTCCATTTTAAAAATATTGTTATTTTTTTTTAAAAAAAAAATATGCTTGAAAAATTAATATCATATACCGTAGAATTAGTTGTATAAATATAATATTATAAACAAAATATTTAATTATTTTATTAATTCAAGGAGTCAATAGTAAATGTGAAGAGAGTACAAAATATTTGAAAATTGATTGACCAAGATCTAAAGTCTATTTTAAAAAATAAAAATAAAAAATAGAGAAATATAATTAGAAAATAAAATAAATGACAGAGATACTGGGACAGCCGGTAGCCCAAGTGATTCCAAATATCTTTTTGGTAACTGGTTTCCTCTTTCTTGGAATTTTCCATTATTATTGGTTTTATCAATTTTAGAATATTGGAATTTTCCATTCTAATTATGCTGATAATATTATTCCTCTTTTCAATCTTTCATTATGTTTCCCCTTACAAGGCAATAACCCTAAAATAATTTATTAATTTAATTATCAAAAATAATTTTAATATTTCATCATGTTTATTAACGCATGCTCTAAAATATGTCCTTCTCTTCATATGAAGTTCAAGAGTTGACGAAATATAGATCCTAGAGTAAATGCTCGGGAGGAGTCATAGAAAGAAGGGAACACAGATACTCATCGTTCTTGTCGAGTCATACACATACATGAGGTCCCACATAGAAATATATTAGTTTTAACACATGATGTATCGTAACACTCACTCCTTTGATGAAACATGCTCAAATGACTAGCATACATTCATCATTACCATAGCATTCTTTCCATCCTACAATAGAATAAATGCATCTATTCATTTTGTCAAAGGATCATACAATATAGCATACTATATATAATTTACTAGGCGTAGTATATAGCGTCCAAGAGTAAGCTCACTTACATCATAGCAATTTAAATCATTATAAACTTGTTCTTTGAGCTCTCCATACCTCAATGTAATCTAATGACATCCAAACCTACCCACAATTGTCACGAAATACACATGTATATTTTATTAGTCATGAATCCTACTTGGATATGCTTAACAAAATCTTGAACTGACTCAAATTTTAAAAAAAAACTCTATAACAGTCGAAATTGAATGGAAATGAATTGGATCCAAATGATGCATATCCGAGGGAAGTGGTAGAGAACTAGGTCATTGAGTTGAATTGACCTAAGCCATTAGCCATTAAAAACTAGTTTGAAACAGTGTTAAATTAGTCCGACTATGGAAAAATCAGACTAAGCTAGATCGAGACGATGATGAACCAAACTAGACTAATGTTTTCTTCTTCCTCTCCTTTGTATGGATGTGCAATGGTGTTGACACATTTTTTTTTCGTCATGCAATTCCTTCTCGTGATGCACGTGGGTCTGGTGAAACAATTGCGTGAAGGAGGTGTGCGGCTAGAGGCAAAGGCAAGCAAAAGATTGGAGCTCGAGACAAGACTAAAGAATGGAGAAACGACTTTGATAGTCGAGAACGAGAGATTCTTGATATGTTGAGCGTGAGGGGATTAAGTGTCACAACCATACTATGAAGAGAGTAGGTTGTGACTCTCGCGTCAAGTGAAGCAAAGCAACGACCCTCAAGAGACATCCATCCGACCACATGAGGGCCAAGATAGAAGAATGTCATGATGCGATCGAGCATGATGGTGCATCATCCAACACAATGTATAATGTGTGCATTAAAGAGGCAACGAGGCATAAGCAAGATATAAAAAATGAGAGACATGAACGTCACAAATAGGCTTGTTAAAGGGTCGAGTAGGGCCCCAGGCCTTAACATAAAAAATCGAGGTTCCAAAGGAAATTTGGACATGGAGTTTTTGAGTCAAATTCGTTCATAGGAAATATGTAAGCTTGCCAAATTTGGTGTTAATCGAACACTCGATAGATGTTCTATGACATCATATGTCCATTCACCAAAATCATGTCTACACCTACTAGTTTAAAAATGTCTAAAAATGTACTATATAGAGAGGCATGATGTAAGCTCTCCACCATCCCTAGGCCCTGTGGCCTAAGCGAACTACCCTGTAGTACGTGCATGTGCCACAATGAGGGTGAGCATTCCGAGACGAGTGTCTTAGACTACTTCTTTTGAAATAGGTTTTTCAAGGATAGTACAGGGCGGCACAAGTGTGTTGGTATTGCACCCTAACCCATGTGTTAGAGGTTGGATTATGCCTCCGCTATCAAATACGATATTCATAAATGACATGACATGGGCACGAGAGAGTCAATGCCTCGATTGAACCCGGATAGATAGATGTTCGAGATGCCCCAAATTATGAACGACATGTGGGCATATTCTCAACGACATGACCAAGTGAGTTGCATGGTCGACGACACCTCGTGACTTGGGATGACGTCAAGACATATGGACCATGTTAATTAGGAACCAAGATGATGATGAGATGCAACGCTGAATTGAGAGACCTTGGCCCCTAGTAGAGGCACATCGAGTTGAATGACTTAGACTAGTATAGAGGTAAGTCAATTGTGTCATAGACAATTGAACAACAAACGACATGTGTAACCGAACAAGCTTGAATTCCACACAAGTGATGTTCAGTTGACAAAGAGAAACCTCACTTAAGGTCCGACAAAGCCATAAAGTCAGAAAAAAAATGAATATGGGTCGTGGGTTTCCCTCAAGATTTATCGTAAGCTTGTCAAGATCACGATGCTGTACAGTTGAAAAAGTACGACCATGACACTGAGCAGATCAAAACCCCACACATACAATCACTCATAAAAGTTAAAAAGTTTGTGTCAAACATGGACAACATTTGGCCATTAAAATTTTCACAAGTAAGAGAGAGATAAAGGTACAAACATATATGTTCGAGTGTTTTCATCATTGAGGTGAGAAACTTCTTAAACATAGTTTAAATTGTAGTCTACACTTTGCCATTAACATACACGGTGTGTACATACATATATACGTACATATATACATACATATATACATATATATATATATTTAAGAAGATGATGAAAATTTTGGACACGAATTGATTAGGGAGCAAGAACAAGAAGCAAAAGCTGGTGAGAGACAACACAACGTCTCAAAAACATGGCAGTTGTCAGACCAGATTTGTAAAAAGAAACAAATTAAAAAAAAAAAAAAAAAAAAAAAAAGTAAAAGTCATGTAGAGCACGTAAAGCAATTCAAAACCCCAATCCCAAGTAAGTAGAAAAACAGATCAAAAGCAAAAGCAAAAGTGAAAATAAAAACGAAAAGAAAAAAAAAAAAAGTCCAAAAAAGAAAAATTTAAGAGTTCAAAACTAGACCCTATTTTTTAAAATCAAATCACTGCCTTCTTTCATGAAAAACCGACCCAAATTTTAGTTTACGAACATTCATCATCTCACATGTCTAATTAAGATAATATAGACTCAATCTTGAATCTAAATAGTTTAAACTCGATCAAATAAATTTAAATAAAATTGAGTTGAAATAAGTGCATGATGAAAGATGAACCCTAATTTGAAATGATACCAACTTTGATTCATGGCCTGAATGAGTATGTAAAGAAAGAGAAAAAGAAGAAGATATAGAGACAAAAAAGGATCGACAACCTCATCTGATAGCTACTTTATTGGGATGGGAGATGAGTGAGCTTTGGGGCCCTTCCAACTTTGACTAATCAAACCACTTTTTCTTTCTTTCTTAGCCATTGGGACAGCAAAACAATGAGGCATTACTATCTTACCATATTTAAATACACTTTGGAAGATTCTAAGGTGGAAAAAGTTTGATATCATATTTGATTCTTAGCTGATTTTTGCAGGCTGTTTTGAGTGTGAGCTTTGAAGAGGGAAGTGGGTGAGTTTTGAGAAGAAGCTCAAAGCTCAGGCATTCAAGAGTTCTTACACAAATCACTCCTTTTCTTTTTTACTTTAGCTTTTTAGGAGGAACCCACAAGTTATTGACAACGTTTCGATTCTGTTTTCGAGATAGTATGATGTCTAGTTGGGGCTACGACGCTATTGGAATGTTTGATTTTGGAATCGTGATGGGTAAGTTCATTATTTGAAGGATAAGATGGTTAAGAACTCATCGCTGTAATGTGAGCGTGCTAGAACGCTTTTAATTTAAATTATATAAGCGAATTTATGGTTGAATCGTACATGGGAGGGAAGAAGGGAGATAGAGAAAGGAAAGTTGGTAATGGAGAGACCATTTCTTTTATGCTTTGTCTTTTGCTTCCTCATTTTCAAGAAAAAGACACATGCATGTTTATGTTGCTCAAATACACACTTTGAAACAAACTAAGCCAAGAAAGAAAGAAAAAAAAGCATACAACTTGTTAGTGTTTGATTTTGAATCAATAAACAAAACATTGTTCTAGCCGAATTGAAAATGAAAAACTTCAATGGGTTTACTCGATTAGATTTAGTTTTAGTTAGTTTGATTGGCTCGTTTTGACATCTTTTGGACTATTTTAGAATCGTTTTTTTTGCCGTACTTAAGGCCAAGAAAAGGTGAGTGTTGTTACTACTTTGGATAAATAAAATTGAGCACCGTGGTTAATTAAAAATTATAAGAAAAATTCATTTAGAAAGTAGGATTAGAGTTCTACAATTTTGGTGAAGGAATTATGTTGTTTCGAGTTGTGAATCAAAATAGAAGGAAATGAGAAAATAGTCTGATTCTAAAATTGAGACAGTGTAGGGAGGCCAATGCTAGAATCTATTACAGCCTTCTGTCAACCAAGGAAAGGGACGCGTGTAGTTTGAAGAGGAGGACATGCGTTAGACCGTGAGACGTGCTAAGCGTCGAAGCGCCAGCAGTTGAATTGTAATAACCAAAACCCACCGCTAGTATATATTTTTCTTTTTGGGCTTTCCCTTTTAAGCTCCATCTCAAGGTTTTAAAACGATTATGCTAGGGTGTGGTTTTCACACTCTTATAAAGAATGTTTCGTTCTCCTCTCCAATTGATGTGAGATCTCACAATCCCCCTCTTTGGGGCTCAGCATCCTCACTAGCACATTGCCCGATGTCTGGCTCTAATCTCACAATCCACCCCCTTGAGAACTAGCATTCTCACTGCCACATTGCCTGTTGTATGACTTTGATATCATTTGTAACAGCTCAAACTTACTGCTAACAGATATTGTCCTCTATGGACTTTCCCTCTTGGACTTCCAAGGTTTTAAAACATGTCTACTAGAGGAGGTTTCTACACTCTTATAAGAAATGGCTTGGGCTTTCCCTCTTGTACTTTCTGTCAAGGTTTTAAAACATGCCTACTAGAGGTGGTTTCTACACTCTTATAAGAAATGGTTTGTTCCCCTCTCCAATCAATGTGGGATCTCACATGAATCGACGTGACTTGTCTAAGGCCCGACTTACTTGCTTGATCCAAGAACCTAGGTGCGACCTAGTTCAGCGCCCAAAACCAAAATTGCCAGCCTAACCTGCCTCGCTTTGGAATCGCCTATCTGCATCACATGTCACTACCAAGAAAATGGAAGGAAATCAGCGCTCGTAGAGTATTGAACGCACACCCTGGGAGCCACGCGCACCAATCCACACCTGCCATGTGTCAGCTCTTGGATGCAACTACACCTCCCAAGCCGCGCATGGAACTGCACGTAAGACACCTCCGATGGGAGTGAAAAGTGCATGGACACACATGATGAGCCCATTTTCGCCCCATTCGACCTCCGTTCGACTGTTTTTTGTCCCACAATAGTGACTTTAACTTCACTTGAATCAAGATCTACTAGTAAGTTTTAGTAAATTTGGAGCATCTAACGAACAAAAAGTAAGTTTTGAAGGGCACATTTCATTTCATCCCAATAAGTAACCACAAGGACTTTAGGTAAATTATTGTAGGGATCGCTAGGACATGCTAGCATGTGAGCATTTTTGCCTTAAGTGGTTAGAAATATGCATGACATGGACTCATGATGAGTGATTGGATGAGAACGGTGTATTTGTTACGAAAATTACAATAATGCCCCTATAACGAGATTTTGAAATGCATGTCTATCTTAATGCTTTTCGTTGTGTTAGGATGGAGGATGAGATATTGTGATCTGTGCTCTAGCTAACTTATGTATGATTTATATTTTATGATTTCCATGTGTTAGGTGATTTATAGGAATATGTCTTGACTAAACATGTACAAATGAATGGAACACGTTTTTCAAGTTATAGGTGACCGATTGAAATATCTCCTTAGTAAAGCATGCATGAGTTAGCTATAATAAGATTAGGGCACTAGAGATAAAGGCAATTTACACACTCATCTGAGTCATAATGTTCTAGTAGACCAAGCACCCTAGGATCATGAAGGGCGATCAGAAGATTTTATTAGTTAGAGGTGATAATCTCGAACATCCTGGAATAATGAGAAGTAGTCTAAACTGCCTAGATGCCCTAAGGACCTAATAAACCTCCACGACAAAGTATGGTTAAGGAAACTTCAATTGAGTTACTTTGGAGTGCAGGGTCGTGACAGGGTTGACGTCATGATCCCATTAAACCTGTTCGAAAGAGGGTGAATCCGTAAACCAATCCTGGTTGAACTTGAGACTACACAAGTAGGGCTCAAGATGAGAACCCTTATTGAGTGTAGAAACCGATCAAGGATGACGCCACAACTCTGTGGACTGGTCTTGGAAGAGATTAGAGGCAACACAGGTAGGTTGTTTATGATAAATACTTCTATTGAGTGTAGAAATGGGTCAAGTCTGACATCATGACACCGTAATCCAGTCTTGAAAGGGGATTAGGGACTACACAGGTAGATAGCTCATGATGAACTGTTTGGAACTTCAAGACCTATATAGAAGCTTAGTTGTTGCAAGGGATAGGCTCGAACTTCCTAGAATCTAGAGAAAAACACCTAAAAACCTAGTAGAAATTGGATAGTTGAGAACGCATAAGTAGGTTTCTTACTGAGTATTTTTATACTCACCCCTTTTTCCTCTTCTTTTTTTAAGTACCGGTAGAGGTAGAGAGGTACTTAAGAGCTACACTGTCACGAAGGGGTGTCAACCCAGGACATCATTTAATTTCCATCTTTTTTTAAGGTGTCATTTGTAGTCTTTTTGTATCCTGCACTCGTTTTCGTTTGTAAATAACACGAACAAAGACCTTTTTTGCATATTCTTTCTTTTTGGGTCTTAGATTTTTAACAACGATGTTGCATGTCTTTTAATTCCCGGAAGGAAAGACGAAAGGAAAGACAAAACTCAAGATGAATGAGACGGAACCTATCGGTAAAGCTGCTCCGCTCCTCGAAAATTTTATTGTATTTTTAATTGTTTGTTTTATTTTACTTTTGATTTAATTGTTTTCATTTTTGTCTTTTCATGGTGTCCGGTTTCTCGAAGACTCGAAAATCAGGTCATAACATTTAGTAAGGTTCGGATTATTTGACTTAAAAAGTACAAACTAATACATGAAATAAATTAAGTAGAGAAGGATATATTTTAAATTCAATTTAATTAAATTTAAGAATTACGATTTTAAATTAAAAGCAAACAGACTCAATAAAATGACATAAATAAATAAAAAAATGATTGAATTAAATATATATAATTTCCTTTCATGTTTAGCTCTTTTCCGAGAAATATGGCCAAAGTGAAAATTTAAAGAAAGCTTGGGGACAAAAATGAAAAGAAAATAAAGAAAAAGGGAGGAAATTGAATTAAATTTCTAATATTAATAATTTATTGAAAATTAAAAAAAAAAAAAAAAGTAAAGACCTCTAAGTGTTATCTTTTCAATTTTGTATTTATTTTCTTGAAGAAAATATATAATATTTCTTTTTTTAAATATAAAAGAAATATAAAATTTATCTTTTACTTTTAAAAATATTTCAATCAAATTCAAAATTTGACGACGAAGATATGAGATCTACCAATGATGTTATTTAAGGTAGATGTCGTTTGTTTTTTTACTCCTCAATGTGTTTTAGCTCGTCGAGTTGTTCCGTCCACGATTCATAGTTTATATTGGTTATTTATTTTGTTTTTTTCTAGTTTTGTTCGATATGTTATTATCATCTGTCAAAAATGCTTTTCTTTGTTAGGAAGAAGATTCACAATTGAGCGACATCGATCCAACATCATTGGCCAATGTCAAAGCTCATTTAAGTACTAGATATGGTTAACAATGTAAGATAAACGCTAATTCACTAGGTGGAGAATGCAACTTGTATCTGTGGAGCTTAAACCATTACTATCAAAAATATATTTTTAAGTGACTGATATGAACAATTAGCTTATTCCACTGAGTTGTATCGATTCTCTGGTAGTACATAAGGAGAAGTTTAATGTCTGAACCCCATCAAGAAATTAAGTATCTGCCATGTGTGAGGAGACGGACATGTATAGGCAGTCAGTAGTGTACACGTCAAGCTGAGTAGCTGCCATGTGTCGGGAAGGGAGAGGTGTGACGAGGTTGGTGTGGATTGCGACATGCGTCATCATCCAAAGGGACCACGATCATCTTGAATCCGCAACCCGGTCCAACATAGTGACCCAACCCGATCTGTCGTAACATGTTTGTGTACGCCACGTGACGCTCGTAAGGGAGAAAACAAGTTTTGGGTGTATTGGTGAAACATGTTGATGCCAGGAAATTCGAAGAAAATTATGTTCGCTAGGATCGAACTCAAGACATACGATTTCTTTCAACAAATGGGTGGACGACACGTGGCAAGTCATGATCACGCCTACCCTTCCCCTAGGCACGTTTGCACGTGCACGTGGCCTGCACGTATGGGATGTTTGGCCGCACGTGGGACGCTTGAAGTTGGTCATTTTTGCTCCTTTCGACATTCGTTCAAGTGTTTTTCGTTCCAATTTTGATACTAACCTTCTTATGACTTCAATCAAGACCTAGAGAAATTTCAGAAATTTTTGTGTTGAAAATCGGAATGGCACACGTCATCTAAGTAAATAACCACACAGACTTTAGGCAAATAATACGTATAAGGATCATTAGGACGTGCAAACATGCGAGCACTCCTTACCTTAGGTGGTTAGAAAATGAATGTTTAGGACTTTAGAAGGGCATTTTTTGAATCGTATGTGTTGTAGGTTGTTATGAAAATTTCCGTTATGTATAGGTTGAGATTTTTAAAAGCGTGTTATGTTATATTTTTTGGAAAACTAGAAAGATAATATGCACGACTAGAATGAGTGAGTAATATGGATGAATAAACTATGCAAGAGATATAGAAATTATTAAAATGTCTCTATGATGAGATTTGTGATGAATATAGTAACAACTATAGACTTCTACTAACCCGATACCGTCACTATAACATATTCGCTTATACGGAAATAAACATTTAAACTTCATCATCAAACATGGCCATTGACTTAAAAATTTGAAAATATCTTTAAAGCAACGTAACGAAAATACTAAATAAAACAAATAACACATTTAAAAGTAAAAACATCTTATACTAACCTAAAGTCTAAGAAATGAAATGCTATTATCCTATGCATATGTCATAGTTTTTACTTGCGATGTATTCGTCAGCCGTACAAGGATGTCTTGCCTTTACCTGAAATCGAAGTAGCACACGGCTCGAGTATTTTAAGAAATACTCAGCAAGTGACTTTCACTATTGGGGCTAGGGAATGCAAACACATGCAACTCATAATTAAGGACCTATCGTTAAAAGCATCTTAGAGGTAGCCTCCAGTCATAATAAAATTGGATGTGTAGTACTTTTCTAGACACAACCCACATGTGTGAGCATGAGTCCCTAGACGGTTCGCACCCCCCTAGACCCATCGTAGTTGAGCTAGTTGTTTGTAGCCAGACGTTGTGAAATCAGCAAATCCTCGAATATCATGCGAGGCATGATGGTGATCATCATCATAATATACGCATTCATATTCATCATCATAAATGGAGAAGTAACTCGATGAACATGAACACATAATATGCATGAGGTCCCTATAGTTTTCATCTTTAAATCAATCTTATGATACAACCCAATACATCATTCACACGTTACCCTAGGTAGCATGCATGCATTGACTTTCATATGTTCATCGTCATTAATATCAATTAGGGTTGTGTCTTAGAAAACTCACCGTCATAATGTATCATGATATTTAATGCATATACATCATCTTAATATATTAAGTCATCTCATCATCATGCATCTTACATTATCATGTTATTATGCATCATCATCATATAATGTCGTCGCATCATCATCACATCATCATACAACATCATTACATGTCATATAACGTTGTCAATCATCATATAACATCATCACATCATTATATAATAATTATATAATATAATCACATATCATACAACATCTTTCATCTTCATATAACACAAAGCATAAATGACACATGCAAGGCCCACCAGACACATTTTGTCATGCATAAGGCAAGTCTTTCGACCGAACCGATAGTAAGATCATTTACTTGGTTGGCCTAAGTCGAAACTACTACGAACACTTAATGCTAACTTAACGCTGCTCTATGAAATTTAATTATACCTAAGAAGTTTCACAATTATAAATTAGCATTCTCACCTAATTTAACATAAAATAATTTAAACTAACTAAGCCTAATTTTACATAAAATAATCTAAACTAGACTCCAAAAGTTTGTAAGTTATATTAAGGCTTCCGAATATTTGAAACCAGTAGGAAAGGGCCCGAACGTATCAAACCCAAGTCGGATAAGTTAAAATGTTGGTTTAGATCGGTCAGAAAATGTATTCTCTAACTAGCTTCGAACGTTTCAAGTGAGATGATAAAATGAAGCAAGAGACCTCCCTTTTGTTTTCATAGTTACTTCGAAAAAATCTTTTGGATTAATTCGAAATTTTGGATAACTTGAATAGATTTCACAACTCAATCCAACGTAGGTTGGGTTGACCGGATTTTATTAATCATTTAAAAAATTATATATATATATATATATGTTTCATTAAGAACTTAAATCTCATAAATTTCAAACATCAAATATTCATACGTATTAAAATTCATTACAAAAATCCATTATTCTTAATTTTTATGATAATCTTAAAAGTACGGTAGAAATAAGTTAAGTTGTAACCTTATTTTCGAGTTGACTTAACAAAAAAATGTCAACTCATGGACAGACACAAATGTTAAGTTTTTCAAAATTTCAAACCTAACCTACTCAGCATTTTTAGTTTAAATTGGATAGTCGTTAAGGAATTTTTAGTCATATCATCATCCTTTAACACGTGACTTATTCCAAACATTTTGAGACCATTTGACTCGTGATGGACATGCCCTCATTCAATTCTCTTGAGACAAAACTTTTATTTATTTATTTATTATTCTTTCTCAAGCAATGAGGACTATCCATGCGACTAAAGAAGAAGACTATGGGTAACAAAACTTTCATGGAGTTTCGTTCGTTCATTGTTCTTATCTCTTGCATCAAAACCATGCTTGTATCTTAACTTAATCATGTTAATAGAATCCTCAAATATCGAACAAATAAGTTGTGAATCTCGAAAGCATAGTCATAATGAAGAATTGTGGTTAGAGATCTATTGCGAACTATAGTCAAACTCCGAAAGAAAATGAGTCACATAGATAATGGTAGACGAAGGTTCGTGATAGTCTATCAATTCATGGGTAACTATTTTTTTCATAATTTTATTACTTTTTCTAGTTGGTAAAAGAGGAAGGTAAAAAAGGAGAGTAAATAAGACAGTGTTTGGAAGTGTTTTTTTCAAGACTTTAAGGAACAAGAAGTCATAGGTTGAGAGTGAGGAGTGTTGTGTTTTTTTGTGTGTGCAGAGAGTTGAGCCCCGACATTAAGACATACCTAAATCAACTTTTTTGGTTTTTGGTTTTTGGTTTTTTGTGTGTTTTCATGACTTTATTGATTTATGTGTAAAGAGGTAAAGAGAAAGAACTAAAGAGCTATGATTATGATTCTTCTCTCTTTTTTTGTGTGCGATTGGGAATGTTTCTTCTTCTTTCCTTCTTTATTTAAAGCTCCAACATATAATAATAACAAAATTACAAACCGTCATGACCCGATGTTCGAGGTTTTGAATCTCGGATCATTGTTAAAAAATAAATTAAATAAAATTTAAACATATGGTCAAATTTAAATTGAATTTAAAACAAACCGCCACAAATAAAAACAAAATCGAAATCTAACTACAAAATGGTGCTATTCAAGTATATTACAAACGAATCCAAAATGCATAGATGTATTGACGTTTCGGGATGACACCCTTTGTGGTCATGCAACTCTTGAATGCTCTCTAGCTCGACTAGTAGCCTGCAAACGTCTGGAAAAAAAAAAGAAATGGAGAAAGGGGTGAGTATAAAAATAGTCAGTAAATAGCTTACTTATAGGCTCTCGTCACATTTGTATCTTAGTAAATTACCACAATTTTCTCTGGGCGCTAGGAAATTGGGGTCTAATTCTACAACCGTCTCATTATTTGTGAAAACCTTGAAGTTTCGAGCAATTCTCTTACATGTCGTAGGCCCTATCGATTCTGGAAACTGTTCACTAGGTTTGAGTGCAGTAGATCTCCTGGATGATGAATCTCATCACAGGGTGAACCAACTTTTTATTCTCATATTCAGTAAGCTTGCATAGCCATAAGATAGTGTGGCATCTAGTCTAAACACATCTATAATAGGTTAACTGGCAACCTTTCCATAGGAAAAACCATACAATCATCATCGGAGGGAGTGACCCAGTGTGCCTGTCAGCTATTCAATGTAGTTTCTTACCCCTGTCAATGTGAGTTTATAGTATAGAGCCTATTTTTGGGGACCCTAACTATTCATACACGATAGTGACACTCATCATGAGCTAAACTATTTATGTAGTCTCTCGTCTCCTTTCAAAGCTTGTTTACTGGCTCTCGACTCGTTTACTCCTCAAGTCGATACTGTTAGACTGCTAGTAGTCTCGTGTTCTATTAAATTTTTTTGGGTGTTGTGGAGGTTTATTAGGTTCTTAGGATGTCTAGGCAATTTAATTCTCTCACACATTTCCAAACATGCTTTGGACTAGTTCCATGAGACTAATCCAATCTCCAGGTGCACTCAAGTCTAGACCTTTGATCACTGTTTACGATCCTAAGATCATTAGTCTATTGGAAACATATTGACCTAGGTCAACGTAAAAACCGCTCTAGCTCTTGTGTCCCAATCTTAGTTTGGTTCTTCATGCATGCTTTGTTAAGAAAATATTCCTATCAATTACTTAAAACATAGAAAACACTAAACATTCATGCAAGATCTACAGGGAGATAACATCCATCAATATCTTGGAACACAGGTCACTATATCTCATCATTCTTTCTATGAGAGTGGAAATCATTAAAATCGACATGCAACTTAAATTCTGGTTCTAGGGACATTTGGTAATTTTCCACTACATACATAACCTTCCTATCTAAATTTTCCTTCTAGAGTCATAATCATACATATTTGAGTAACCTAAGACAAGATATCCTCACATGCTACCACGACCTAGCGATCTTTATAAGTATTACTTGAGAAAAGTCTGATTGACTACTTACATGGATGATGCGTGCCTTTCCTAGCTTTTCCTTGGTTCGGGGCTAAAGATTTTCTATTTTTTTTTTTTTTTTTTTTTTTTTTTGTTGGTCCTACTTCAAGTCATAATAAGGTTAATTTCGAAATCGAAGTGAAAAACTGTCGAAGAGGAATCAAACAGGCTGAAAATAGACCTCATGCGCCTAAGGGGTCCCTTCGTGTAATTCCACGAGTGCAAAAAGGGCATACTTTCAGGTTGGCAAGATGACGATCTCGGGGGATGATTTCAATAGGGTCAAAGTTGAGTGGATCACGAACTCGGGTCCTCCTCTAAAGTCACGACCCATGGTCCTCCAAATGCTTGTCGTGTGTCCCAATTCCTAGCCAACATGTGTCTCACTCTTTGTTGTTGAACACAACTCAACTCTTTATTAAGACCCATTAAGATGAGATTGACACTCAAAATTACTATTCATAGCTCTTTTCTTTTCTCTTTTTTCTCTCCTCCTCTCTTATTTTCTTTCCTTTATCTAATTTTCAAACTTTAAAGAAAAATCTAGAAACTAATTCTCGTCACAGCTCGAGTCTTATGCAAGCACATTTTCGGGTACTTCCTAAGAAAACTTTGAGAACTCAATCCTAGTCACTACATGGGAACTCAAGAAGTACTTTCTAGGAAGATGAAGAGACCAACCTAGCTTAGGATCGTAAGAAATAAAATAAAAAAATCATTTACGAGTAAGTTGGGGTAATTTTAGGTTTCCTTCTTCTAGTCCATTTGGTTCCAAATCCACCATTTTGTTACCTTTAGGGGCTTAACTTGAGCTACAATGCACGATAAGGTACTAAACTTGTAACAACCGGGAAAAATAAAATAATAATAATAATAAATAAATAATAAAATATTAAAAAAAACATTTGGTAACCGATCTCTCCTCCTTCCTTCCCTCTCTCACCACTCCTTCCCTATCAGAATTTCTTCTTCCTACAAAAACAATTAGAAAAAAAAAAAAAAGTTTAACCAGATTTAGTTCTGCTTAGGAGATACCTCATTTAAAGGGGTTTGTAGTGTTAAATCTTCCTTTTATTTTATTAAGTAATATTAATTTGGTTATAATTATTTAGTTTTGAATTAGAGATTAAATGAAAAGAATTTTGTACGCGAGTTAGGTTGTAAATAATTTTATATGAATTATAGAAAAAGAATATAACCAAATGAATCAATTAAATTAAAAGCCAAGAATATAATTGTTAACTAAATGAGAAGGAAGACGAAGGGAAATAAGAAAAAAAAAAAAAAGAAATAGGATGGAAATACAAAATACTGTTAGCTGAAAAGAAAAAAAGAAGAAAAGGAAATAAAAATTGTTAATTAGCCAATAATATCTCTTAGCGAAAATAATCACGGAAGAAGAAGATTGAGGAAAGATTGGTTGAACTGAATTTTAAAAAAATAAAACAGTAAATATCAGAGGGAAGGAACTCCATTCAATTTAGTCTAATAGTAAATATCATATCATAATTTAAGAATGACAAATGTAAATTAGAGAAATAATTTTATAGAGTTCAAACTTGAAACTGATGTCATGGGCTCACATAGGTTGACTTGGATTTCAATGGACTTTCATTAAGGATAACGACGGAACATCATCCTAAGCTAAGGTAAGTGACATTACTATCAGCATGGTTATATTTGTTGTTGACATGTGCCCCGTGGTTCTGCACGTGTCATATATATTGAAATGTGTGAATTGTTTGTGGATCTATATGCTTCTTATTTGTTATGTATATGTTATAATAGGTGAATTGTTTGATAATAATTACGGTACGATGTGTTCAATGATATATTTGAGATAGGATACGAGAAAGATGCACAAAACAAAGTGTAACGATAGGAGTAAAACATGTTCATGAAACGTTAAAGTTAGGTTACATACTGGAGTGATATGGATAAGAGAGATTGATGAAAGAATACGGTTAGGCTATGGGTAGAAAGGGATAGGTTTGTGATAGATTGATATAACAATAGCGTTAGGATTGATAGAACGATAGAGTTAGATTACGTTCTTGTGATGATATGACTGAGGTACGTTCACATAATGATATGTCTGTGATAGATATAAGAACATTAAGGCTATGATAAGTTAGAGAATGATATGACTATGAAGTGTTTACGTTATTACTTGTTTATGATATGATACATTGTGATGCAATATGTCATGATATGATGTGTATATGATGAAATGTTATATTAAAAGCATAAAACGTTATGTTAGGTCTCTTAAATTGTGTGTATACAACATGATATGAATGACATGAAATATAACCCCGTTAGAATTATGTATGATTTGAGAACGGAAGAATGAGAAAATATATGATATGAATGATGAACGATATCTGAAACGATATGAAAAATGATATGATATGTACTTCATGCTAGCAGGGTTGTATTAAAGGATAATGAAATTGTAGAAGTAGTGGGGACCTCATGCATTATGTGTGTTCATGCATTTGGGGGATACCCTTATCCCATCACGAGGGTATGGACGCGTACATCCAATGACATAACAACAATCGTTATGCTTTGCATAGCGCTGTCGTGACGGTCACTAGTTCTAACGGGTCCCAGCATAAGGGACTCCCAGAGTATGCCCACCGGATAAGGAAAGTGGCCCAGCAGTGTGCAAACTAGCTGGTGAGCCCATACTCGCACGTATGGGTTGTGTGTAGAGTATATGGTACACGTCCACGATTACCCGTTAGGACAGCATCGTAGGAAAAACGAGACGAAACGAAAGTTAGGTCTCATCATTTCATTGCATGTGATTATTGCATTTAACCCCAATAGTGGGATCACTTACTGAGTATTTCTTTAAACACTCAAGCCATGTGCTACTACATTTTTCAGGTTAAGGCAAGACATTCTTGTACGGCCGACGACGGCATTGTAACTCGAGATCATGACACATGCATAGGATAATGGTATTTATTTTCTTAGACTTATGCTAAAATATGATATTTTAAACTTAAACGCTTATTTATTTTATTTCGGGTCTTTTGTTGTGTCGTTTTAAAAATGTTTCCGAAACACGTAAGTCCATGACTGTGTTTTAAGTTAAAGGTTATGTTTTATGGAATTTAAATGAAGTTTTGCGCATTCAATATTTATGGTACGTATGCAGTAGCGACCTTAAATTAAGTAGAAAATTTTGGGTCGTTACAAAACTAGTCTTATTCTCTTCCCTACCGTGTGATTTACAAGTTTCATAAAATAATCAAGACTAAAATATCATTGTACGAGGCTGGGGAATGACATTTTCACGTGGCAGAGACAATTGGCACATGTCTTTCGAGGAAGAAGATGATGATATGGTTAGTTTAGTTGAAATGGCCACATTAGCCCAAAATTGATCCAACCTCAGTCATTTGTTTAATAAACCGATTCTCATAAAATTCTTTTTGGTTCCTGAAAATAGAGTCAATGATGGAACTATAAAAAAACAGTTTGAGCAATTTGAATGTCGAACGCTCGAGAATCAATGATTTGAACCTCAACGACGAGGTAAGTAGCCTTACGATTTTTTTTTTAAGTTATATCTGTAGAAATCACTTGAATTTCACTGTGAACCTTAAATTAAGTTAGAATTTAAGGATCGCGTGAGAATTAAATCAAGAACCCCAAGTTAAGGACCTAAGTGGGATGTTTTGCTCGTGCTTCAAGACACTTTAAAATGATTCATCAAATGACCTCCATTATGCATGACTTTTTTATAGAAGGCTTAAAATGACATGTTAAGGATTTGTATGAAGTTTGGTGATTATACCGAGTTTTCTTAGGAGCTAAATCGAGGATAAGTGCATAATGACGAAAATATCCCTACATGCCCAAAGTGTTAGTTCATGAATCAAATAAACTCCAAAAAGATCTAATATTTTATATATGACTTATTTTCAAGGACGTAAGACATTATACAAGGGTTTAAAGTCATTGGAACACATTTAAAGACTAAACCGAAAATTAAGGAACAATGACCAAAATGTCCTTAGGATATCCCTAAGCTATTTCAAGGTCCTAAAGTTTAAGTAAGGCATATATAAGACATGTGATAAACGTGATTGAGGTGGTAAATGACCTAAATACCTCTACTCTTACCTTAATAGAGTTTCAAGGTCCAAATGAACTCCAAATGTTTCGAAACTTAGTAAGAGGTCTGTTTATGATATTATGAATAGTTATGAAATTTTTTAGGACATTAGAACATGTTTGGTGTATAAGCCAAGATTTAAAAAAAAAATGATTAAACTACTCAAGGAACATGTTACGACCTTTATAAAGACTTATGCAAGCTATTATGACAAGTTCACATGTTTGACCTTTAAGTTTGGATTAGAGCTTAAGAAACTAATGATTGAGACTTATGCCCTAGTGGTGCCCAAAGAATAACCTTTGGAGCAAGAACCAAGAACCTATTTGATAAAGATCATGGTGTTCCAAATGTTCCAATGGGACGTATTACATAATCCAAAGTCAAGAAAATTCAACAAGCATTCATTCTTCATCTACAAAATTGGATAGGCTTGGTTCAACCTCTATTTCATGTGTTACAAGCTGACTCGACCTATCATACAATCTCGTGCAGCATCTTTCGAGTATTCAATTCACACCAAATTTAGTAAGTTTTCATCTTTCATATAGATGAACTTAACTCTAGAGTTGTATGACAAAACTCATATCGAAACTTTGGCTTCTAAGGTTATGACCCTAGGCCCTACCCAACCCTCGTTGAGCTTGTCTTCAACAGTTGTGTCACATCGTTCTTGAACCTTGTGTATGTCTCAGCTTGGCTCAAATGCACACTTCTTATGTGTTGGATGATGCATTGTCCTTTTCGGTTGCATCATGACGCTTTTCAATCTTTGTCTACATGTGTCCGAATGGGCACCACTTGAGGGTCACCCCTCGTCTGTCTTGTGTGTGGGGATCACAACCAACTTTTTCTTAGTGAGGCTGTGACACAGGACATCTCACGTTGATGAGAAAAACATGAACACCCTGCTAAAGTTGGTGTGGGACATTCCATCTAGATGAGGAAAAGCATGGATATCATGATGCATCATGTGATTGGATCTCAAGGGCCACTTTGTGCATTATTAGAATATTACCTATCATTCTTAAGTATGTAATGTTCTTGACTCGTTCATGCACTTAGACTAACAATTTTGGCATAACATCATGGGCTAACCCTAAAGTAATGCATATTAGTAACACACTCAAACTTCATGACATGTTTAGAGTTTATAGTCCTAAAGTAAGCATACATATCTTATTTGTGATGCCATATTAGCCTCATGAGCATAAGTCATACAACATCATGTATGCCATAATATAACTGGGTTTATGGAAACTTATTGAATTCTTTTAAGGAGGGGCATTTCAGTCTTTTAATACTTGAATCTAGTCATATTCCAAACCTGTTAGAACCCTTTTATAGCATCATGCATGAGTTTTTTTGGTCATTTCATGTCTTTATATCCGTAAGTATTGGTGGGTTCAGGGTATTAGGGTATGTATTTTCCTGAGTCTCATGGTGATATGGTAATTCTAATTCTCAATTCAAAAACTCAAGCATTTAATGAACAAGAACCATTGAATCAAAGAAATTAATATTTCTCATACAAAATTTGAATCAACCAAGAGATAAGATTAAAATTATATTATCTTTTAAGGTCAAAGATATAGAACCAAGATGTAGAACCTTATTCTAAATTGAATCGAGGTTCTAAATTGAATCACACTACAATAAAACTTTATCAAAACTTGATTGAATGACTCAGATGCAATCTATTTCAGAATTTCTTGAAATCTTAAAATTGAATATGAAAGTGAAAGTCTCAATTGCATACTAATTTGTGGGTAGCCTCCCCCAACAAAGCCTTAAGGGCTCATTATACATTTCACGTTAATAACTCAAATGGCACTAATTTTCGATTAAAAAAAAAGAAAAAAAACATTGGAGGGTTTAGGGTTTAAAGGGATCTTCAAAGATTCTCCCTTTTAGCCATTCTCGCTCTCTATGCTTTGTATTTCCGCCGTAAGCTCGCTTCTTTCCCACTCTCCGCCGTCTCTCTCTCTCATTTAATCCTTACAGATTTCTTTAACCTCCTTTGCTTGATTTAGGTGTAGTATTTTTGAAGGGTTTTCATATTCTCAATGGCGAAGAAGAGGAAGCACAGCGAGACTTTGCCGATAGTATCGGTTAAGAAGGATGAAGGCGCCCTCGAGAGACCCAAGCGGACGCTTACGGGTTGGAAAGACAAGGAAGTCGTCAAAGAGGCTGAATCTGGTTCCGATCATGCCGTTTTCCGGAATAAAGAGAAGGTTCTTGTCACTTGCTCCCGCCGAATCAATTTTAGGTACGAAATTGAGCATCCCGAATTTGCATACTTGAATTATCAGAGCTGCTAATAGTTTCAATTTTTTTTTATAAGAAAACAAAAATTTATTATTTCATTCTCTTGAGTTACAAGCTGTCTTGGTGTTCTAAAGTTATCTATAAATGTACTATTTAATTCGATTATTAATTTAGTCATATGATTGGCAATGTTCAAGAAAAGAAGAAAACCAGATTACTTATGAAAGAGAATTGTTAGGGAAGTGGTAATTGGTACAAGGGTGTGGTTTTGGAGGGAGATGTTGATAGAGGATCAATTATTGATGAAGATATTTTCTAGTCTCTTTGTCCTTTCTCAACCAAAAGACATTTGGTTAAGGATATAACTTATGAGAGGAAGAAAATGGAATCTGGATAAGTATAGCACGAAGACTCCTATCAAATGTCGAAGCTAATGAATATAGAGGATTGAAGGGATTGCTCAGTGATGTAATTGTTATTGGGATAGAGGACATGAAATGAAAGTATGGGAGGTCGAATCTTCATGGCTGTTTTCAACTATTAAAGATAGCAGGTTTAAAGAAAGTGTTAAATAAGAAATTTCTTGATCGACTTGGAAGGGTCCTGTACTAAAGAGGAAGCTTTTTTTTCCTGCTGGGCTACTTTTTTTGAGTGTATATAGAGCTGAAAGGATGCAGCAGAGAAGCTTTTGTGGTGATTTTTCTGTCAAGTTGGTTCACTTTGTGTTGAAAATCTGAAGGTACTGTGTGATATACAGTCTAGTGTGTATTATAACTAAATTTTGTAGTGTGAAGTTCTGGAACTCAATAAGTTGAGTATTGATTCCCTGCAAAAAGAACACAGTTCAAATGCAATGTGAAGAAGGTTTGAAAGGGAAACCAAGAACTATTTTTGACAAATGGAGTGAAAGCTTTTTATGGGTTATGTGATTAGAAAGAAATAGTTGTAGGATATATTATGGTAGGGATAGATGTCGTGAAGAAGCATTTTGATTTTGCTAAATTTTGATGTTCTTGGTGCTCACTCTCTAAATCCTTCTGTAATTGCATCCTTTTAGTTAAAACACGTTGGTGTAGCTTGTTGTATAATCTATTAATATACAGGGACTTGTAAGCTATTCACTCAGCAATGAAATGTTTTTTTTCCTTTAGAATGATTGGCAATTTTATTAGCCTTTGTGTTTGATTAGGTATCGACATCTGATGTTGAACGTGGTATCACTTTTGCCACATTGTAAGAAGGATAACAAGGTGGAGTCGAGGTCCAGTAAGGGTGCAACACTGAATGAGCTAGTTGAACTCAAGGGTTGTTCTTCCTGCCTATTTTTTGAGGTAAGATTTTTTGCTGTGTACTTTGTCCATGTCTAAACTTGGAACTCAATTCATACCCTGGACTTTGTAAGGTACTATGTTTTTCAATTTTTCTTTTTGATTAGATTTAGGATGATAACCTTTTGGTTTCTGTTGTGCTAATAGGATGTATTAAGTATCCTTTTCTTTTCGTTTTGTTATTTTCCTATATGCCTTTTCATCATTTTTATACATTGTGATCACATTACTTATTCCACTTATTCCATCTCAATGATGCATTCGATTTGTGTTACTGATTCTTACTGGTCTTTTTGTCCCCTGGATTGTGTTCCTGCACAATCGAATGAATTATTTTATTCCTAAAGCTTGTTGCATGATTTTTCAGTTCCTTTTCTTTTTGTTTATGTAATTATTTCTGTCATTCAACATGCAATATAGCATTCACTTGAGCTTACTTATTGTTTTTATTTTGTCTCTATTTCCAGTGCAGAAAACATAAAGATCTCTATTTATGGATGTCTAAGTGCCCTAGTGGGCCATCAGTGAAGTTTTTAGTTAATGCCGGTAATTTTAACTTGTAATCAAATCTTATTACTAGATTTCGTGACTGAAATTATATTGGACTTTTTAAATAAATGCAGTTTACTCACTTTTCCATTTTTGTTTTCAGTGCACACAATGGAAGAATTGAAACTTACAGGGAACCATCTGAAAGGTTCTCGTCCTCTTTTGACATTCTCGTCGAATTTTGATAAAGATGTCCACTGGAAACTTCTGAAGGAAATAATTGTTCAGGTAACCAATTGAAAAGTTCTCAAGCAGTTCATCTCTAAACTATTTTTCCTTCTTATACGTGAATGTATAAACTATCAATTTTCCTTGTCTTTCTCCTTTGAGTCCATTTTTTTTTTTTTTTCCATTTCTTCATTCTCTCAATATCACTGTACGAATTGATTAAATAATGTTTGCATGACTACAGCCCAGTTATCAACTAGAATTCTATGACAGGGATTTCAGTCATGTTAGGTCATGAATTTTTGTATGCAGTGCAAGTTCCTTTGTCTTGGAATTTCTTTCCTCCCCCCCCC